>NC_061514.1:200754162-200793985 GCF_022539505.1 Lolium rigidum | reverse complement strand
GTCTCCGGAGTCTCCGGATCCCACGCCGGCCCGCCGTCGTTGTGGTCGTAGTCTGCCATGTCCACGTCCTCGTCCTCATCCTCGTCCTCGTCCTCGTCCTCGTACGCGTCCTCCTGGTCGTTCTCTTCTTCTTCTGCGGCGATCTCGCGGTCGAAGTAGTCCATGTCGCCGAGGTAGCCAGCGCGGCGGCGCGCATCGAACTCTCACGTCCCGAATGAAATCCAGTTGTAGGAGTTCAGCGCGTACGCCTGATCCTCCCGCAGATCCGGCGGCAAGATCGCTCGGCGACGGCGCACCTCGTCCCGCCGCTCTCGGCCCTCGCGCGGCACGGGGGGGGGGGGGGGGGACCGGCACGCGCCTCGAGTTGAGGTACCAGCCCCCTCCCGGCAAGTTCGCGTCCGGGCATGGTACCGGCCGGTTTTCCTCCCATAGCTGCCGCGCGAAGTCGACGCGGACGTACCGGCCGACCCGTGCCTTCTTGCCGGACCGCGAGCCGCTAGCCTCGTGGTCGTTCTGGGTCTTGCGGAACGGCCAGCATTTCTGCCCCATGGCGTCGGTGGGGTGGATAGTGTTGGATCTGGCAATGGTTTGGTCGGGAAAATGGCTGCTGACAGCATCCTTTAAGAGGCTCGGACGCCATCTCGCCTTCAATGACCTGCCACTGCAACGCCGCCTAGCTGCGCACGCTCGCGGAAGCCGAGGTGCGCCATTAACGCGGCTCTGCAAAGGCTGCAGCGCGCCGCCCGCAAGTAATGTCACGGAAGACGAAGCATTTGTGCCCCTGCCAGGCGGCCCGTGCGAGGACCGAGTGGACACTTTGCGCGTCCGCGCAGCGTCCACATAAACGCAAACCTGGTGCATATTTAGGCCAGGTTTGCGTCTCCGCGGACGGTCCGGTCACTCGTCCCGCCGCTGGAGGTGGTGTCAGACGCATTTTCGGTCAAGGCGGACACAAACGGTAGCTCAGTGTTCGTTTGCGTCGCGCCGCTGGAGATGCCCTAAGGCCAGATGTTTTTTTTTAGTACTATTTTTTTTTATCTAGATGATATATGTAATACTCACTCCGTCTAAAAAAAAAGGATATCGGAGATTTATATTAATATTCGAGATGATTTACATACACAGATACCTTTGCAACGGTCAAACGTCAAGAGAGATATAAAATGCACATGCGCCAAGTTATCCAAAATGTCACATTGGCATACGCAAGACCTATGATCTATCACCCATCGACCTTCTTTTCAAGGAAGTACGGAGCATACGCATAAGCTCTTTACAGTCTTTTGAATTCAGTTTTGCTCCTCCTAGTTGTAATACTGGTGCTCACTCCATTGATCAGTACGGCCTGCGAGTCGAGATCGATTGTATTGGGTGGGAGGGTGCGGTAGCAGACTTTGTCTCTGTTTTAGTTGCCAGCGATATTGCTGAGCAATCTGGGTAATGGAAACGCTATTTCCACGTCAAAAAAAAGAAACTTCATCTCCCGCTGTTTACACCATCCGGACAACAAACTAGTCACCCGGAGTAACTCCTTCAAAAAAAAAACATGTGTCGCGGTTGTACATATGATCACTGGAGACCAGAGCATTTTTTTTTATTCCTTGAAATCATGTCCGAGCAAGACAATGGATGCAATAAAAAAAAAGTCCCCGGTACACAGTTAGGATAGTCAAGTTCGGTCAACAAAAACCAAATCCTGAGTTTTCACCTCAAGCTGAGAAAATGGTACTCCCTCCTTTGGAACGGAACTACTTGAAGAACTCTGCTACACGTACGATAGATTGAAGGCCGACATTGCCTGATTGCCAAGCTTCCTCTATCTGTAGACACGTCGACAAAATATGCCGTATCTGTAATAGCTAATGTTCGATCATATGCAACAAACGTTCATGAAGCATATTATTCCCCCTAAAAAGCACCACCAGCAGTTTAGCATATCAATTATGTGAAGATACACGTGTCAGGGCCTGGATTAACAATTATGGACCTTCATATCGTCATGCTACCAGCCCTGGGGAACCGCCCGCAAGCAACGCAACACCAACGTTTTCATACCCCTGGAAAAATGGAGCCAAGAGTTCAATAATCCTTGTCACAAGCAATCTGGAAAGCTCTCATGTTAAAATGGGAATGGGCAAGTACTTGCAGACTCCTGTCCTTTTTCCCTCTTACAAGCCATCTGCTACTCTCTGTATAGCAAAGTTGTTTCAGCAAAATCAGAAGTACAAAAAGATAGTTCAGAAGGCCTGATTTGTACAAATAAGTACAAAAAGTACTACGAGTACTACATATAAGGCCTGATTTGCTAATGTAACACATCAGATGATACCAAATTCATCTCACGCTTCTGGCGCTCCTTGGTGGTTCTCTACGCATATCTTCTTCGTACAACAGGGAAGCTCAGCTGGATCAATGACGCCAGTGCCGATCTTTGTCACCAGCTGAGTGGTAACCGCCATGGTCTGGAAGAGCAACAAACAAGACATATAAGAAACATAAGTTTTGAGATGAACAAAACGGGGTCGATTTATGTGAGTGTCGCTGCACAAACGTACCTCGTGACGAGCGGTGCCTTGATTTCTCCTTGTCAGAGTATCCTGCATCAGAAGGGACATCATGTCCAAATGAGATCGACGCAATACATCTCTAACAATATTATCCCCACCAGAATTGTTCATGATAGTACCTGAACTTTTGTCCCTCGAACGGTGTCTCTTGGCTCTATCCCTGTCTACTTCTCTATCACGCCCCCTCTCGCGATCAGAATCTCTACCCCTGCTATCACGGTCACGGCCTCTTGATCTGCTTCTTTCTCTTTCCTCATGCCGATCAACATTAGACTCTGACTTCAAATTTGCTGCCTTGTCTCCTTTTCCATTTAGCTCATCAGACAACGGCTTATCCTTGTTATTACTTTTTTCCTTCACCTTCTCTGGTCCTGCCTTGCTCAGTGAACTCTTCTCCTGGCTAGAACTTGAAGGTACAGGGGTACCCCTATCACTAGCAACGGCACTTGCTGGACTTTCCTGTGTACAAGTGCAAAAAAATTCAGTGAGATTTCAAAAATAACTTCGTAATTCCAAAATTAAATAAATAGTGGTGTTCCTTACCTTAGAAGCCTGCGGATCAGAGGCCTTTCTAACACTGAAGGAATCATTGTCCTTATACACTGGTATATATTGTGCCTTTGGGAGGCTGTAGAGATGAGCAAGAACCCTGCAAACTTCCTGGATTCCTGCCTCATCAGCATCAAAAACTGTCCACCAAGCAGGATCTTCAGGGAGGGGAACCTTGTGTCTCCTAGCTGCAGCATACACGACTCCACATGCTACTACTTCACTCTTGAACCGTACACAAAGAGTTGTCCGCAAGCTGATACACCAAATGTTGGATATTTTGTAAATGTGGAAATTTAACCGAGTACAACTGAAAAGGCACATAAAAATGATACTCCCTCCCCGTCCCATAAAGGATGTATTGAATTTGTCTAAATTTGGATGTATCTACACACTATAGAGTCTAGATACATCCAAATTCAGACAAAGTTAAAACATCCTGTATAGGACGGATGGAGTACATGACAAGTAAAATGCAAGGTTTTAAAGTCCACCCATTGAACATGCCTTATGAGTATGTGCAGATGGTGAGCCTAGATATCTTGACTATTCAAATTCAAAGCCCATCTTTTTAATACTCCCTCTGATCCATATTACTTGATGCTAAAATGGATGTATCTACAACTAAAATGTGTCTAGATACATCTATATTAACATCAAGTAATATGAATCGGAAGGAGTATATCTGTTAGATGAAAATCTAGCAAGTACATTCCCGATGAATGCATGTGCACATGGGGCCCAACCAGGCTGCCACAGTAGCACATCAGAGCATATGACAGCATCACTGATTCATGTATTAGAATGAACAGTTTCCAGATAAGATGCAACACAGAAACAACTAACAACAAGAAAAAAATCCAGGATGGAAGGGTACCTATCATTAGCAAGGTTCCATGCTTCTTGTGTCAGCTCAGGGGCTTCAAGTGTTGCAAGGTAGTTCGAGATGAACTTGTGAGGGTGTTCGACATGGCAAATGAAACCCATCTCCTTCAATAGATGCCGCTCGGTCCTTATCAGATCATGCCTGAGTTCTGAATATTTCTGCAACAAAGATAAGAGCAACCGTTTTCAATTAACTATCCATAGAAGACATCATATATATTCAAAAATTTAAAGTGACAGACCACATTAGTAGCAACTCAAAAACCTAGGTAGAGATGCATAAAAAGTTTTGGCTTATGCTGCCATAAATATTAAGTACTTAAGCGTACCAAAGGTTTCTAAGAAAAAGGAAATGGAGTTCTGGTTATTCAAACAAAACATACCGATGAAAATACATCCAAGTATTCAATTGGTAGGTTTTCTCTCCTGCATTCCATTCTATGGAAGACAAATATAATATGCTTTGATCTCCTAGGACTCTCCTCCAACTTCCCAGCTAGCCAAACACAACTAGCAGCAAGTCTCTGCAAGTATAAAGAAACAAGCTCATTAGCTCAGTCTGTAAGAATCTAAGTATGGTTCGGCCAGAGTAAAGTGGAGAGAAACCTATTTACCTTAGCACTAAATCGTGCAAATGATTTCTTGCAGTAAAAACGATGGAAAAGTACTTGCGCTGTGGCCATCACTGCTTGTGGTCTTTTTTAAGTCAAGGAATACACGACAAATGTATAAATTAAAGTGAGAATAGGAAAAAACTTAAAATACAATGTCAGCAAGACCAAAATGCTGAATATATCTGAAGTTTTGCCATATACAACCTCGTGCATCTTCAAATAGGCAGTATGACATTTTTTTAACGATAGTGTATTATGGACCCCATCAGCTTTACTGGTTTCTTAGATAAAAGAGAAAAATTGCACTGCAAATGGCATCAACCCTCGATACTATTCCAACTGACATTATTTTTCCCTATTTTGTGGCAACTATATCATGCACAAGCTAAAATGGTGTAACAAGGCAAATCAGCAAACTGTACTAACAACAGATCATTAACCAAAAGTGCCGCTTCATTCAACCCACATAACCAGGGACTTAAATCACAAACCATCAACAAGGAGAAATCATGTTTCAACTTATATCTAACAGATGAAATGTGGCTACTGATCCAAAACACATATGGCCCTGATTCAACAAAGACAGCAAACTGCAGAGCTTCTGGTCATCTAAAGGCATCTTAGTGATTCACAAAGAAAGGAATTATGCAAGCACCTAAAACTAATGCAGAGACCTAAAACTATTCTCAGACAAATCAGTACGGTAGGGGGCGAGAGAGTTCCTCTTTTACTACTGCATGATAAACAACCCAACTAATGCAGAGATCTATTTGCAAGTTTCCTCCTTGAAACCCCCAATGGTCAATACGAGGTAACACACATAATCTCACAAAGTTTATTCTGCCAAAAGGGACCTCAAAACAAATATACATATAAAGCATAAAAAGGGTATTGACAAGCAACTAGCCAACCAATACCTCAATTTGTACCTTCGAGTGTTTCATGTAGGTATTCCTAATCCTAGCACTGACAAGTAACTAGAATTGAAAAACGGTGTTTCATGTAGGCATTCCTGACCCTGTTGCGCTACTGCACTTGTTTTTTTTTCGAAATTGCATGCGAAATTGCACTTTAAATAACTCAATTGATACCAACTCCTACCGAAGCTAACCACGAAACCCTAGGAAGTAGCGAAATCTGGGCGTAAACGGAAGGGTGTGGAGGGGGGACAAAAGGATACAGCCTGAGGAGGATGCCGCTCTCCTGGATGAGGTCGCAGCCGTAGACCCGGAGGGTCGTCTCGGCGGCCTCGTCGATCCCATCCTTCCGCGACGGCGAGTCCCGCAGCTGCTCGTCCGTGAGATAAAACGTGTCTATAGCCGTGTAGATCATGTCCTCCCTTGCTCACTCGCCGCCTCAAATCGGGCCGGAACCGGCAGCCCCTGCCGGGCGGGGCGGCGGGGCGGCGCGGCGGCTGGGGGAGAGACGCGGTGGGATGGCCGGCGACGGCGAGTAGGCAAAGCGGAATCGCTGGGCGCTGGCCCGAGCAAGGGGAGGCAGAGTTGAGGAACCCCAAGGGAACTTACTATACACCGACCAGGTCAGCGCATACCGCGCGCCGCGGTACGGGCCGGCCCAGTTAGGTGCTGGCCGTTTCCTTTTTTTTTTCTGTTCTGTTTCTTTTTTCAAGATTTAAAAATGTTAAATTTAGGAAGTTTTGTAAATTTTAAAATGTTATTTTTTCAAAATGTTTACATTTTAGAAAACGTGCAGATTTTGATTTTTTAAAAAATTTAAATTATTTTATGAAAAAGTTTAACCTAAAAATATGTTTAAATCAGAAAAATGTTATTTACTTATGCTATGCATACCAAAATTTAAGAAAGGACTATTAGGGTTTATACCAATGTCATAACTCATATGGTGTCATTTCAACGGATTTATGATGACGCTCTATTTAGTGTAAAAATGGTAGTCTCTAAAGCATAATCCACAAAAATATAATGGCGTCATTTTATTTTATCTCATCATTAATCCAACAAGGTTTGGATACGTCTCTCGGATACTCCATCATCACTATGATACTCCAAGAAACGTGAGTTGTAGAACAATTTCATAACTCTCTTAGATGTTCGCTAAAACTCGTAATTCAAATATTTCCACCATGATCCAATCATAGATATTTGACTTTTCTATTACGATGATTTCAAAACTTCATGGAGTAACAAACTTCTCCATGATAACACTAGATCTGAAGAGAATGGTTCGCCTCCCCCGCGACGGCGGCGACGACGGCGATCCCCCTTGCCCTGACCACACCGAACGAGAGAAAGTGAAAGATGAGAGAGAATCAACCAAGCTCCCACCAGCCCACCCCACCACCGGCCATTCCCACAATCACAGTCTTCTCCACTCCGTCGCCCTCTCCCCCAGTCAGAATATCTTCCGTGAGTTTGTCCCAATAGAGATGAGAAGGAAACTCAGAGAGATAATCATGAATTCACGCGATCCTCGGAGAAGTCTGGAGACCTTCCGATCCAGGGCCCCTGATGGATTTCGACTCAATTCGGAAAGAGGAATCCCCAGAAATAACCACCGGCCAGATAGGCCCAGTCCCGCTCCCCAGATGCCGCCTGCCCCAGAAGAGAAGATCACAGAAATTCAGGGGGATCTCATTCAAAGAGATCCAGAGGAAAATCAAACCATTGACCCCATTGATGCAGCCCCAGAATCAGCGGCCAGGTACGCTGCAGATCTCGTGTGTTACGATTTCTATTACGGAGCCGTTCAGAGGCCCTTGATTACTCCGTCAATGTTTAAGGAAAAGGCCAGCCACAATGATCCTGGTTTGAATCGGTTCAATGAGGCCACTGATTTCGCCAATTTTTCAATGGGTGATATGAATTCTTGGCCGATGATCCCTCCCCCGAGACAAGCGGTCTTGCCAAAAATCTCTCTGTTCTTCCAAGGAAGTAATCACAGAATCAAAGGAGACCCCGAAACCCCTATAAATCCAATCCCCTCTGTCACACAAACTCTCCACGTCCAGAGGAAAGTTAACTTCACACAAAAGCTCGCATCACCCTGCTTCCTGCTCTCCATGGCGGGAGCGACTGCCCCAAACACAACCACAACTATGCCCATTGACGCCATGAAGGAGAAGGGACTGCTTGCTCGCCCCGACATCAACAATGGGCAGAGTAGCAACACTGCGGGGGGCAGTGGCACTGCTAACCGGTCTCTCGCCGGTGGCAGCAGCCAACGCAACCGCGGGAAGGAGCTCATCAAAGAGATGGGCACTGAAGAGGAGAAGAAGGCCATCATAGTCAACACGTCGAAGACGAGAGGAGCAGCCCGCGGAAGGTTTCTGGCCGTGGGTGTGTTCCTCTCCGTCCTCGCCATCACCTCCAAGGCGCTTGTCGACTCTATGCGCAAAATCTGGAAGATCCGCGGCCATGTCGACCTCAACCAACTCGCCGATCGGAGGTTTGTCCTTGAATTCTCTGAAGAGGGAGACTTTTAACCATGTTACAAATGGTGGCCCCTGGAGGTTCCGGGAAGATGTTGTCCTGGTCGATGCTCTGAAAGAAGGCGTCGACCCGGAGACAGTGCAGTTCACTTCTGTCCCAATCTGGGTTCAGTTCAGGAGGATCCCGTTCTATCTCCTGTCCAAGGAACTGGCCAAAGACTTGGG
The DNA here is from genome assembly GCF_022539505.1 of Lolium rigidum. NCBI lineage: Eukaryota > Viridiplantae > Streptophyta > Magnoliopsida > Poales > Poaceae > Lolium > Lolium rigidum. The sequence goes on along the minus strand of NC_061514.1, from coordinate 200,785,736 downwards.
CAGCAAGGTCGGTGAGTTTATTCATATTGATAACCATGCTCGTGGTGATATATGTGATAAGTTTATCAGGACAAGAATCCGCTTGCCGATCGACCGGGCCCTCCAAAGATGGACACCAATCATCGACCAGATCAATGAAGAAGAAGAGGAGGTCATCGTCTGCATCCACTACGAGCGCCTCCCCACATTCTGCTCCTACTGTGGTTTCATCGGACACAGTAAGGTGGAGTGTGCAATCCCCCGTGAACAGAGGAAGAAGAGGTACGACGACGACCTCCGCGTCACGCCAATCCACCACGACGACCCAAGAAGATGGTTCCTCCCCGATACCATTGGTCAAGTCCGTCATCAAAAAACCCTGCCTTGGCGTCTTCCTCAACAAAGCCACGGCAAGGTGGCTCCCCTCCGCGACAACGCCATCGTCGCCCACGTTGCTGCCGAAGTGGAGAAACTTACGGTGCATGATCAAGCGCCCCCAACCATCACCGCCATCAAGGACTCCATCGACATCAACGCCCAGCAGATATCGCCGCCCCGGTCCAAGAACTCCAACAAGCTTCAGATCATCGTCACCGACGAAAGCAATGAAGCCAACCATGCTAACTTTTTGAACAAGTGCAGCTCAGGGTGGAAAAGGATCCATAGAGAGGACAAGGAAGACCACATCAAGCATGAGAAGGCGCACACAACCCAGGGCCTCATCCTGGGGGCTCCGCGCGAAAGGCCGCAATGGAAGAAGAAGATTGCCACCTCATACCCAAGTCAAAGAAGATCAGCTACCAGGTGCCCTCCCTGGAGGAGTGCCTGGGGAAGGAAAACCTTGAGAAGCTGAGAGAGGAGGAGCTTGGGATCTTCAAGGCTGGCAAGAACAATGAAGACTCCGGTGATGCTGACAGCAGAACCATTGCAGCGAAGCAAGAGAAGGAACAAGAGCAGTACAACAAGGATACCCAGACTACAGGAATAAAGGAGAACAGCTATACAAGTCAGAGTAAGGAAGATGGAGTTGAGGACACGGACAGAGAGGCTACCAGCACTGCTGCCGCTGGTCAACTGACGGGCACGAAGGAGCGTGCCCGTCAGAAGCAATGAAAATCATGGGATGGAACTGTCGGAGCATAGGGCAGCTCCGGACAGTTCAAGATCTCGAGCGCTTGGTGCGCTTTCATCGCCCTAAACTGCTATTCCTGTCTGAAACTCGCCAAAATAAAAGCAAAGTCGAAAACCTTAGATGGAGATTAGGCCTAAACATGTTGTCTCCATCTTTGAGGAGGGAAAGGGAGGGGGGCTAGCTCTGTTTTGGGATGAGTCTTTAGATGTCGACCTGTTTAAGATGAATAACCGTATTATTGATGTAATGGTTCATGATCACCAAAGAGGAATGGAATGGAGATGTACTTTTGTGTATGGAGAACCTCGCACCCACTTGAGAAGTAATTTTTGGAACCTGTTAAAAAATCTGAAACCTATGAAGAAGGAGCCATGGCTGGTTCTTGGCGACTTCAATGAAGCCATGTGGCAAAAAGAACACTTCTCCAAAAAAAAAAGAGAAATGAGAGGCAAATGGCAGCATTCAGAGATACTTTGTCTTTCTGTAATCTTCATGATCTGGGCTTTACTGGTTTGCCATGGACCTATGATAATAAACAAAAGGGAGAGAAGAACGTGAGAGTCAGGTTGGATAGAGCTGTTGCTTGCCCGGCCTGGTTTGATATGTTCCCTAATCACCTTGTTCGCCATCTGGTTAGCTCCCGCTCTGACCATTGTCCTATTCTAATCCATCTGGACCAACAACTGACGAGGCATGATGTACCTCAAAGTAGGAGATATGAGGTACACTGGGAAAGAGAAGAAGCTCTTCAAGATGAAGTGCAAACCGCTTGGCAAGCACATACCACAGCGGCTGACTTGGGGGATGTTAGCCGCAAACTAAGCTCGGTAATGGACAACCTTCAAGCTTGGAGTAAACGTACCATTGGCCACATCCCTAGAGAAATTGAGAGGTTGAGGAAAGAGTTGGAACAGAACAGAGCAAAGAGAGATCAAATTAGCATCAATAAATGTTCAGCTCTGTCTGCAGAACTGGATGAACTTCTGGAAAGGGAGGAGATTTTTTGGAGACAAAGATCAAGAATTTCGTGGCTGAAAGAGGGTGATAGAAACACCAATTTTTTCACAGGAAAGCTACTTGGCGTGCCAAGAAAAATACAATCAGTTCTCTTATGAAAGAAGACGTCCAAGTGACCCAAGACCCAAACGAGATGGGCTCTATGGCCTCTAATTTGTTCCAACGGCTTTTTACCAAGGATGATAGAGTACAGCCTGATCTAGTTACTGATGCTATGGAGCAATGCGTCACCAACCAAATGAATGAAGCCCTTTGCGCAGATATGACTGAAGAAGAAATAAAAAAGGCTCTATTCCATATTGGACCACATAAAGCACCCGGACCCGATGGTTTTCCAGCCTGTTTCTTTCATAAGAATTGGGACACCATCAAAGTTGAGATTGTTAGCAGCGTGCAATGTTTTTTCAGAACTGGGGTGATGCCAGAGGGGGTAAATGACTCAACAATTGTCCTCATACCCAAATCAAAGAACCCAAACGAGCTGAAGGAATTCAGGCCCATCAGCTTATGCAACGTGATTTACAAAATCATCGCTAAATGTCTCTCCAACAGACTAAGACCGATTCTTCATGAGATCATCTGCCCGAACCAAAGTGCATTCATTCCAGGTACATTGATCACGGATAATGCTCTCATCGCATTCGAATGCATTCACACCATCCAACATGCAAATGGAAAGAATGGTTCTTTCTGTGCCTACAAACTTGACCTTTCTAAAGCATACGACCGGGTTGACTGGAACTTCCTTGAACTAGCGCTCACAAAAATGGGTTTTGACAAGAAATGGATTACTTGGATCATGGCGTGTGTAAAATCTATGAGATACAGAGTGAGATTAAATGGAGCTCTACTGGAACCGTTCACTCCGACAAGAGGACTGCGACAGGGGGACCCCTTGTCCCCCTGTTTGTTCCTTGCTGTCGGCGAGGGTTTGTCCAACCTGATAAAGAGAGAGATTGAGTCCAATCAACTCGAAGAACTGAAAATTGTGCGAAGGGCACCAGGTATCTCCCACCTTTTGTTTGCTGACGATAGCTTGATCTTCTTCAAAGCTTCGGTAGAACAAGCTAAGAAGATTAAAAATATCCTGTCAACCTATCAAAATGGTACAGGACAACAGCTCAGTACATCTAAATGTTCCATGTTGCTCGGCAACAAGTGTTCCGAAGAGGTAGGAATGGAGATTGCCAAGATCCTAGACATCCCCTCGGTGAGTTTTGATGAAAAGTACCTGGGCCTCCCAGTCCCCGAAGGAAGAATGAAAAACGGGAAATTTCAGTGCATCAAAGATAGGTATGGAAAACGTTTTTCTGATTGGACAGAAAAATATGCCTCCGGTGCTGCGAAGGAGACCCTTATAAAATCTGTGGCTCATGCTATTCCAACCCATGCCATGAGTGTTTTCAAATTCTCGGCTGGCCTATGTGATGACCTTATGCAGATGACAAGGAAATTTTGGTGGAACGAGGATGACGACAATAAACACATTCATTGGATGGGTTGGGAGAAAATGATTCAAAAAAAACATCATGGAGGAATCGGCTTCAGAGATCTAGCACTTTTCAATCAAGCACTTCTGGCCCGCCAAGCTTGGAGACTCATAGACCAACCTGAAAGTCTGTGTGCGAGATTACTGAAGGCCAAATACTATCCCAATGTTGTCCTTACCGATACAGCATTTATAAAAAATTCCTCTCCTACTTGGCAAGGAATCACACATGGTCTAGAACTCCTAAAAAAAGGCCTTGTGTGGCGGATTGTCAATGGCAAAAGAATTCGCATCTGGAGGGACAGCTAGTTAGCAAGAGGAAATCACAAAGTTTCGGGTAATCCTACGGGTTCCAGGTTGAGATGGGTTCAGGACCTGATTGATCCTAACTCAAAGGACTGGAAAGAGCCACTGATCAGATCAATTTTCCATGCACACGACGCTGATGAAATCTTGAAGATCAGACTACCAAAGATTAAGGGGTTTGACCATGTTGCTTGGCAACCAGGCCAACAAGGCCAGTTCTCAGTCAAAAGTGTTTATAACTTGGCATTGCATCTGAGATCAAATCCGCAGGGACGTGGATCGAGTCAACAACCTGAGGGCGAGAGAAAAATTTGGGACCTCATTTGGAAAGCTAATGTGCCCCCCAAAATCAGAGTCTTCGCTTGGAAGTTGGCCTCTAATACTCTCGCTGTCCAAAAGAAGAGAAGCAAAAGAATCAAGAATTGCCTGCCGACATGCACCATTTGCGGTATGCAACCAGAGTGTGAATACCATGCAGTCATGTCCTGCACTAAAGCTTTTATTCTTCGTCAGGCTATGCGTGAGGTGTGGCAGCTCCCAAGTGAAGATGAGTTGAGGAAAAGTGGAGACGAATGGGTGTTTAACATTTTGGACAATCAAACTAGTGAGATGAGACCAAAGCTTCTGTTCCTTTGGTGGAGAGCCTGGCATTTGCGCAATGATGCCATCTTTGGAAAAGGCGAGGCTTCAATCAGCAACTCCGTCAGCTTCATCTCTAATTACCTAAACACCACTACTCTGATCAAGAATGGCTGGAATGAATATGACCGTAAAGGAAAAGGGAATATCACTTATACCCCTGAACATGTCACGAAGATGTGTAAATCAACTGACAAACCTTCTGTTTCATGGAGAAATCCTAGTGCAGGTTACATTAAAATTAACACTGACGCCTCTTTCATGCTTGATGCTGATCACGGCCATTGGGGCGCCATTGCGAGGAATCACGCTGGCGAAATCGTTACTTCAGCATGGGGTCCAATTCTACGTTGCCAAACGGCGGAAGAAGCGGAAGCGGTGGCTGTTCTAGAAGGCATTCAGATTGCATCTACCCTTAATAGGCCTATTATCATAGAGTGTGAGTCAACAGGTGGTCAATGCGCTGAATTCCAGGACTTGGGGAAGATCTCATGCTGGCATGGTGTATGCTGAGATACACCAGGCTGCGCAAACCATACATGATCTACAGATTCAGAAAATACCGAAATCGGCTAACGGCGCGGCGCACACGATGGCTGCATATAGTCGTAGAACTCTGTCTAGTGGTGTTATGTATTCCTCTGCACCAGCTTGTGTTTTGGATGTTGTAGGGACCGATTGTAACCCTGACATACCTGATTAATATACATCAACACCTTATAAAAAAAATATTACGATGATTTCCACTTCATGCTGAAATTTATTTGAATCCATTCAAATGTTTCAAACTTCTTCCTTATCGAATAAATATATCCACATATATATACTCAATTCATTGTTGGAAGTTTTCATGAAGTAGAAGAATCTCCCGCACACAACTATACCGAGTGAACCACATACATCATCATGTATGTTTCCACTAAGTTAGTTGCCCGTTCAACTCTTGGCCTATAAACGGTATTTCAGTCATTCTCTTTAGAAGAGATTTACAAGCGCCAAACGATTCAAAAATCAAATGACTCCAAAAATCCATTTGCATGGAGTTCCTTAATGCGTTCCTTTCTAACTTGACATAAATGGCGGGTCCACAAATAAGTGAAATTCAAATCATTTGCCTTATGGTATTTTAGCGTCTGTGTTATTCATGTGTATTTCATTAAGATTTATAATAACTTATCCATCGTACATGGAGTACGGTCATAACTTTGAACAACTCATTGTTTTTATTTGACCAGAGCTAAATAACAATTATTAAGTTCTTTATTATTTATCTGAAGGGCTAGGTAGAATGCCAACGACGAACATAATAACACTTTATTTTGTCCAGACGTGCATTATTACCACATTCCTTATCCGTCACTTAGGCCATTGTATTCTTGTATTGCGTTGTGTTCTATGACATCTCATACCAACCAATATGTTACTTATACCCAAGAATTTCATTGTGTGATCAAACAAGAAATACATCCATAACATGTATATCATCTATATACACCTGAGCTAGACTTTCTAGTCTTTTCTTTCTTTCTTCCAAAATCTTTTGTAGTTTCTCTTTTAGCTTTCCTCATTATCAGAAAACACTTCACCTTCAATAACTTCTAGGTACATTGGTCAAATATTAATAACCTCGAGGTTCTTACTTTGAAGTTGATCATCACATGACAAGTGTTTCAGATTTCATTATTAGTAACCTTTTAATGTGATGAACAATTTCACTCATAATTTTTATCCATCAAATCATGACGACTTTACGAGACCATGTCTGTACATGCTAGGATCGTAAAGTTTAACCTTAGTACTCGTATGTGCAAATCTGGCTTGCACCCGTTGTATGCACACGTAGAATCTATAACACCCGATCATCATGTGATGCTTCGAAACGACTAGTCTTAGCAACGGCGCATACTAAGGACGATCAATTCATGGATATGCGAATATCGTTAGTGCCCAACTAGTTGGAGGATTGGGACGCCTGGCGTCTTCAACCTTCGTACATTTCCATAAAACTTATGAGTTTATGTAGTCTCACTAGATTATATTATATCATCTTGCAATAAGGTCTTAGATGTCACATATATCTCATACCTTGCTTATTTCTGAAAACAAAATTTCCAGCTCCTTACTTTTCAAACGGATTTGAACTTCAAGTTTCACGGAGACAAGATGATTTTAGGTACTAATTGAAACCATTGCTCTTTGAATCAGCAATGTGAGGTTTACTAAAAGTTTGCAATAGGACTTAATCATTTCTTGATTTTTTAACAATACGGTACCAGTCCGTAAAGTTTCTTGTCAGACTTAGCAGTATTTCTATCTCAATTACAAGACTAGCGCATGGTAGATAACGGATGCCAATTCTACAAATTTAATTCAAAATACTATTCAGACTATGTTCATGATAATTAGTTCATGTTTTAATCTAATTACTAATGAACTCCCACTTAATACAACATCCTTCATAGTTGTTTAGTGGCACACGATCCATATCCACTACACCAAAACCGATTATCACGTGAGATGATGTAGCTTCAATGGTGAACATTAACATGTTGATCATATCATCCATATGACTCGTGTTCAACCTTTCGGTTTTCTGTGTTCCGAGGCCATGTTTGTACATGCTAGGCTCGTCAAGCAAACCCAAGTATTTCCGCATGTGCAACATGGCTTACACCCGTTGTATGTGAACGTAGAATCTATCACATCCGATCATCACGAGATGTGATGACCCACAAGTATAGGGGGTGTATCGCAGTATCTTCGATAAGTAAGAATGTCGATCCCAACGAGGAGCAGAAGGTGTTGACAAGCAGTTTCGATGAAGGATTCACTGTAAATGCTCACGGACAAGTATTCGTGGGGTTTTGATGTAACAGATGAATAAAGTACGAGTAAATAAAGTGCGAGAGTAACAATTGCAGCGAGTGGCACAATCCTTTTTAGCACAAAGGACAAGCCGGTTTGTTTACTTATAATGACCAAACGTTCTCGAGGACACACGGGATTTTAGTCTAGTGCTTTCGCTACATATGGCTAATTAATCTTCATTGTTTTGATAAGTGTTGTGTGGGTGAACCTATGCTAATGTACCGCCCTTCCTAGGACTAATACATACTTGTGATTATACCCCTTGCAAGCATCCGCAACTACAAGAAAGTAATTAAGATAAATCTAACCACGACCTTAAACTCGAGATCCTGCGATCCCTCCCGCATCGATATACCAACCGGGGCTCGGGTTTCGTCACTCCGGCAACCCCGCAATTGGCAAACGAGTACAAGATGCATTCCCCTAGGCCCATAAAGGTGAAGTATCGTGTAGTCGACGTTCACACGACACCACTAGAAGAATGACACCACAACTTAAATATCATAACATTGAATATTACTCAACAATAATTCACTACTAACATTTAGACTTCACCCATGTCCTCAAGAACTAAACGAACTACTCACGAGACATCATATGGAACATGATCAGAGGTGATATGATGATGAATAACAATCTGAACATAAACCTTGGTTCAACGGTTTCACTTAATAGCATCAATAACAAGTAGAAATCAACACCGGGAGAGTTTCCCCTATCAAACAATCAAGATCAAACCCAAATTGCTACAGCGGTGACGAGGTGCAGCGGTGGAGATGGCGGTGATGATGATGAAGATGATGGCGATGGTGATAGAGATGATGTCCAGCTCGATGACGATGACGATGGCGTCGATTTCCCCCTCCGGGAGGGAATTTCCCCGGCGGATTCCTGCCCGCCGGAGAGCTCTTTTCTCTTTGGTGTTCTCCGCCCCGCAGAGGCGGCTGTGACTCTTCGCGACGTACCCTCTGGAGCTTAGGTTCTCGGGACGAAAGAGTACGCGAAGAAAAGGAGGCGAGAGAGGGATGTGGGCCCCCTCCTCACAGGGCGGCGCGGCCAGGCCTTGGGCCGCGCCGGCCTATGAGGTGGGCCCACCTCGGGTCCCCTCGGCTCCCCCTTCTGTCTCTCTTCGTCTTCTGGAAAAATAGGAATTTTTGTGTAATTCCCGTCAATTGCTGATCTTCCGAAATATTGCATCCTGACGGTGCTTTTTCCAGCGAGAATCCCGGCTCCGTGCGCGATCTCCAAATAATCATGAAATATACAAAATAGATGAAATAACATAAGTATCATCTCCAAATATGAAATATATCAATGAATAACAGCAAATTATGATATAAAATAGTGATGCAAATTGGACGTATCAAGATGCTTCAAAACGACGAACTGTAGCAACGGTGCATACGGGGGAGAACACTTTATTATCTTGATATTAATGTGAGGGATCATCTTATAATGCTACCGTCGCGATCTAAGCAAGGTAAGATGCATAAGGATTAACATCACATGCAATTCATAATATGATAAGATTGATACGTCTCAAATGTATCTATAATTTCTTATGTTCCATGCTAGTTATATGAAAGTACTCACATGTTTTATATACACTTTACATCATTTTGATGCATTTTCCGGCACTAACCTATTAACAAGATGCCGAAGCGCCAGTTCCTGTTTTCTGCTGTTTTTGGTTTCAGAAATCCTACACAGGAAATATTCTCGGAATTGGACGAAACAAAAGCCCACGGTCTTATTTTCCACGGAGCCTTCCAGAAGTCCGAAGAGGAGACGAAGAGGGGCGACGAGGCGGTCACATCCTAGGGGGGCACGGCCCCACCCCTGGCTGCGCCGCCCTATGGGGTGGGCCCCTCGAGCGTCCCCCGACTCTGCCCCTTCGCCTATTTATTCTCTCTGTCGCGAAAATCCTAGTACCGAGAGCCACGATACGAGAAAACATACTGAGACGCCGTAGCCGCCAATCCCATCTCGGGGGATTCACGAGATCGCCTCCGGCACCCTGCCGGAGAGGGGAATCATCACCGGAGGGCTCTACATCACCATGCCCGCCTCCGGACTGATGCGTGAGTAGTTCATCCTTGGACTATGGGTCCATAGCAGTAGCTAGATGGTTGTCTTCTCCTCTTGTGCTATCATGTTTAGATCTTGTGAGCTGCCTATCATGATCAAGATCATCTATTTGTAATGCTACATGTTGTGTTTGTTGGGATCCGATGAATATGGAATACTATGTCAAGTTGATTATTGATCTATCATATATGTGTTGTTTATGATCTTGCATGCTCTCCGTTGCTAGTAGAGGCTCTGGCCAAGTTGATACTTGTGACTCCAAGAGGGGTATTTATGCTCGATAGTGGGTTCATGCCTCCATTGAATCTGGGATAGTGACAGAAAGTTCTAAGGTTATGGATGTCTTGTTGCCACTAGGGATAAAACAACAATGCTTTGTCTAAGGATATTTGTATTGTTTACATTACGTACAGTACTTAATGCAATTGTCTGTTGTTTGCAACTTAATATTGGAAGGGTTGCGGATGCTAACCCGAAGGTGGACTTTTTAGGCATATATGCATGCTGGATAGCGGTCTATGTTATTTGTCGTAATGCCCTAAGTAAAACTCATAGTAGTCATCATGATATGTATGTGCATTGTTATGCCCTCTCTATTTGTCAATTGCCCAACTGTAATTTGTTCATCCAACATGCTATTTATCTTATTGGAGAGACACCACTAGTGAACTGTGGATCTCGGTCCTTTCTCTTACATCTGAAATACAATCTACTGCAATCATTGTTCTCTGCTGTTCTTTGCAAACAAACATCACTCTCCACACCATACGTTTAATCCTTTGTTTACAGCAAGCCGGTGAGATTCACAACCTCACTGTTAAGTTGGGGCAAAGTATTTTGATTGTGTTGTGCAGGTTCCACGTTGGCGCCGGAATCCCTGGTGTTGCGTCGCACTACACTCCTTCACCAACAACCTTCACGTGGCCTTCATCTCCTACTGGTTCGATAAACCTTGGTTTCTTACTGAGGGAAACTTGTTGCTGTATGCATCACACCTTCCTCTTGGGGTTCCCAACTGACGTGTGCTTCACGCATCATGAAGCTAATTTCTGGCGCCGTTGCCGGGGAGATCAAGACACGCTGCAAGGGGAGTCTCTCACACCCATTCTCTTTACTTTGTTTATTGTCTTGCTTTACTTTATTTTATTTTCTGTTTTGTTTGCTTTCTTTATATCAAAAACACAAAAAAATTAGTTACTTGTTTTACTTTATTTAATTTGGTTTTGCTTAGTTTATTTTTATTACTGCTAAAATGAATACTCCTGAGACATGCTATTTCTTATCGGAGAGACACCACTAGTGAACTGTGGACTCCGGTCCATTCTTTACATCTGAAATACAATCTACTGCAATACTTGTTTCTTACTGTTCTTCGCAAACAAACATCATCATCCACACTGTACATCTAATCCTTTATTTACAGCAAGCCGGTGAGATTGACAACCTCACTGTTACGTTGGGGCAAAGTACTTTGATTGTGTTGTGCAGGTTCCACGTTGGCGCCGGAATCCCCGGTGTTGCGCCGCACTACACTCCGCCACCAACAACCTTCACGTGTTCCTTGACTCCTACTGGTTCGATAACCATGGTTTCTTACTGAGGGAAAACTTGTCGCTGTACACATCACACCTTCCTCTTGGGGTTCCCAACGGACGTGTGTCTTACACGCCATCAGATAGTAAGGTTGATACTAGATTTGGATTTCTGCGCAGAAACAGATTTCTAGCTGTCACGAATTTGAGTAGATCTCTCTGTAGAGAACTCTAAAAAATCTGCGAAAATTCATGAGTAATCCTCAGATATGTACGCAACTTTCATTCAATTTTAGCTTCTTCATCTGAGCATGTTAAGTGCCTCTAAAAAATTCGTCTTTACGGACTGTTCTGTTTTGACAGATTCTGCCTTTTATTTCACATTGCCTCTTTTACTGTGTTGAGTGGATTTCTTTGCTCCATTAACTTTCAGTAGCTTTGGGTAATGTCCAGAAGTGTTGGGAATGATTGTGTCCTCTCTGAACATGTGAATTTTTGATTATGCACTAACCCTCTAATGAGATTGTTTTGAGTTTGGTGTGGAGGAAGTTTTCAATGGTCAAGAGAGGAGGATGATATAATACGATCAAGAAGAGTGAAAAGTCTAAGCTTGGGGATGCCCCCGTGGTTCATCCCTGCATATTTCAAGAAGACTCAAGCATCTAAGCTTGGGGATGCCCAAGGCATCCCCTTCTTCATCAATAACTTATCAGGTCACTTCTAGTGAAACTATATTTTTATTCCGTCACATCTTATGTGCTTTACTTGGAGCGTCCGTATGCTTTTATTTTTGTTTTTGTTTGAATAAATTCGGATCCTAGCATTCCTTGTGTGGGAGAAAGACACGCTCCGCTTTTTCATATTGAACACTGGTGTTCTTAGCTTTACTTTTAATGTTCATGGCGAAGGTTGAAAACCGCTTCGTTTATTGCTATTTGGTTGGAAACAGAAAATGCTTCATGTGGTAATTGGTATATGGTCTTGAATAATTTGATACTTGGCAATTGTTTTGAGCTCTCAAATAGATCATGTTTAAGCTCTTGCATCATGTAGTTTAAACCTATTAATGAAGAAATACCATAGAGCTTGTTGAAATTTGGTTTGCATGATTGGTCTCTCTAAAGTCTAGATATTTTCTGGTAAAAGTGTTTGAACAACAAGGAAGACAGTGTAGAGTCTTATAATGCTTGCAATATGTTCTTACGTAAGTTTTGTCTGTACTCGGTTCATACTTGTGTTTGCTTCAAACAACCTTGCTAGCCAAAGCCTTGTACTGAGAGGGAATGCTTCTCGTGCATCCAAAACCTTGAGCCAAAACTTATGCCATTTGTGTCCACCATAACTACCTACTATGTGGTATTTCTCTGCCATTCCAAGTAAACTGCTTGCGTGGTACCTTTAACAATTTCATTCCTTGCCTTTGCAATACATAGCTCATGGGAAGGTAGCCTAAAAAACTATTATGGTAAAGAATATGTCGCTTACGTATCTTATTTCTTATAAGTTGCTTGTTGAGCGGTAACCATGTTTCTGGGGACGCCATCAACTGTTACACTTTTGTTGAATATCATGTGAGTTGCTATGCATGTTCGTCTTGTCTGAAGTAAGGGTGATTTGTCATGATTAAATGGTTTGAGTATGCATATTGTTAGAGAAGAACATTGGGCCGCCAACCAAAGCCATGTATCATGGTGGAAGTTTCAGCTTGGACATTAATCCTCAATCTCTTATGAATGCTTAAGCATTAAAGAGGAGTCCATTATCTGTTTTCTATGTTGTCCCGGTATGGATGTCCTTAAGTTGAGATCTATCAAAATTGATAAATCAAATGCGATCTATCTCCTTGGACCTTTGTACAGGTGACATAGAGGTACCTGATGCGTGCAGTTGACACACGTCCGTTGGGAACCCCAAGAGGAAGGTGTGATGCGTACAGGAGCAAGTTTTCCCTCAGTAAGAAACCAAGGTTTATCGAACCAGTAGGAGCCAAGAAGCACGTTGAAGGTTGATGGCGGCGGAGTGTAGTGCGGCGCAACACCAGGGATTCCGGCGCCAACGTGGAACCTGCACAACACAATCAAAGTACTTTGCCCCAACGTAACAGTGAGGTTGTCAATCTCACCGGCTTGCTGTAACAAAGGATTAAACGTATTGTGTGGAAGATTCAATGGAGACATGAACCCAATATCGAGCATAAATACTCCCTCTTGGATTCACAAGTATCAACTTGGCCAGATCCTCTACTAGCAACGGAGAGCATGCAAGAACATAAACAACATATATGATAGATTGATAATCAACTTGACATAGTATTCAATATTCATCGGATCCCAACAAACACAACATGTAGCATTACAAATAGATGATCTTGATCATGATAGGCAGCTCACAAGATCTAACATGATAGCACAATGAGGAGAAGACAACCATCTAGCTACCGCTATGGACCCATAGTCCAGGGGTGGACTACTCACACATCGATCCGGAGGCGATCATGGCGATGAAGAGACCTCCGGGAGATGATTCCCCTCTCCGGCAGGGTGCCGGAGGCGATCTCCTGAATCCCCCGAGATAGGATTGGTGGTGGCGGCGTCTCTGGAAGGTTTTCCGTATCGTGGCTCTCGGTACTGGGGGTTTCGCGACGAAGGCTTTAAGTAGGCGGAAGGGCAGGTCAGGAGGCGTCACGGGGGCCCCACACGCTAGGGCCGCGCGGGCCCCCTCTAGGTCGCGCCGCCCTAGTGTGGCGGCGCCCCGTGGCCCCACTTCGTATCTCCTCCGGTCTTCTGGAAGCTTCGTGGAAAAATAGGCCCCTGGGCGTTGATGTCTACGGGAGATTCTATTCTTGTAGACAGTGTTGGGCCTCCAAGAGCAGAGGTTTGTAGAACAGCAGCAAGTTTCCCTTAAGTGGATCACCCAAGGTTTATCGAACTCAGGGAGGAAGAGGTCAAAGATATCCCTCTCAAGCAACCCCGCAATCACGATACAAGAAGTCTCTTGTGTCCCCAACACACCTAATACACTTGTCGGATGTATAGGTGCACTAGTTCGGCGAAGAGATAGTGAAATACAAGTAGTATGGATGTATATGAGTGGTAATAGCAATCTGAATAAAATATGGCAGCGAGTAAACATGCAACGAACGAATAGATAAACGGAGATTCGATGTTTGGAAACAAGGCCTAGGGATCATACTTTCACTAGTGGACACTCTCAACATTGATCGCATAATAAATAACTCTTTCTCTTATGTGCTACATACACTCTTTTGTTGGATGATGAACACATTGCGTAGGATTACACGAACCCTCAATGCCGGAGTTAACAAGCTCCACAATTCAATGTTCATATTTAAATAACCTTAGAGCATAATAGATCGTTGCAAGATAAACCAAGAACTAACATAGTGCACACACTGTCCACATTACACTATGAAGGAGGAATAGATCACATCAATACTATCATAATGATAATTAACTCCACAATCTACAAGAGATCATGATCATAGCCTACGACAAGAACCACACTTGTGCACACACTAGTCACCTTTACACCAAGTAGGAGGAATAGACTACTTTAATAACATCACATGAGTAGCACATAAACTAGTAGCGATACAAAGCTCATCATATGGATCTCAATCATGCAAAGCAATTCACGAGATCATTGTATTGGAGTACGGAGACAGAGATTAACCACATAGCTACGGTAGAGCCCTCAGCCCCGAGGGTGGATTACTCCCTCCTCATCATGGAGACAGCGATGGCGGTGAAGATGGCGGTGGAGACGGCGGTGGAGATGACTCCGGGGCAATTCCCCGCCCGGTAGGGTGCCGGAACAGAGAGTTCTGTCCCCCGAATTGGAGTTTCGCGATGGCGGCGGCGCCCCTGGAGTCTTTCTGGAGTTTCGTCAAGAGTTACGGTGTTTTTAGGTCGAAAGGGATTTTATAGGCGAAGAGGCGGCGCAGGGGGGCACCTGGGGCTCCCCACCACAGGCCGGCGCGGGCCCGAGCCAGGCTGCGCCGCCCTATGGTGTGGTGGCCCTCTGGCCCCTCTCCGACTCTTCTTCGGTGTTCGGAGCCTTCCGGGAAAAATAGGAGGTTTGGTCTCCGTTTCGTCGAATTCCGAGAATATTGCCCGAACAGCCTCTCCGGAACCAAAAACAGCGGAAAACGAGAACCGGCACTCGTGGCATCTCGTCAATAGGTTAGTTCCGAAAAACGCATAAAAATGATATAAAGTGTGAACAAAACATGTTGGTATTGTCATAAAACAAGCATGGAACATCAGAAATTATAGATACGTTGGAGACGTATCAGCATCCCCAAGCTTAGTTCCTACTCGCCCTCGAGTAGGTAAACGATAAAAGATAATTTCCGAGGTGACATGCTACCAACATAATCTTAATCATACTATTGTAAAGCATATGAGATGAATGCAGCGATTCAAAACAATATTAATGCAATGAGTAAACAATTGAATCATATAGCAAAGACTTTTCATGAATAGTACTTTCAAGACAAGTATCAATAAGTCTTGCATAAGAGTTACTCATAAAGCAATAAATTCAAAGTAAAGACATTGAAGCAACACAATGGAAGATTAAGTTTCAGCAGTTACTTTCAACTTGTAACATGTATATCTCATGGATAATTGTCAATGCAAAGCAATATAACAAGTATAATATGCAAGTATGTAAGAATCAATGCACAGTTAATCACAAGTGTTTGCTTCTATGATAGAGAAATGGGTAAACTGACTCAACATAAAAGTAAAAGAATGGCCCTTCGCAGAGGGAAGCATTGATTGCTATATTTGTGCTAGAGCTTTGGTTTTGAAAGCAAGAAAACAATTTTGTCAACGGTAGTAATAAAGCATATGAGTTATGTAAATTATATCTTACAAGTTGCAAGCCTCATGCATAGTATACTAATAGTGCCCGCACCTTGTCCTAATTAGCTTGGACTACCGGATCATCGCATTGCACATGTTTTAACCAAGTGTCACAATGGGGTACCTCCATGCCGCCTGTACAAAGGTCTAAGGAGAAAGCTCGCATTTTGGATTTCTCGCTTTTGATTATTCTCAACTTAGACATCCATACCGGGACAACATGGACAACGAGATAATGGACTCCTCTTTAATGCATAAGCATGTGGCAACAATTATTATTCTCATATGAGATTGAGGATATATGTCCAAAACTGAAACTTCCACCATGAATCATGGCTTTAGTTAGCGGCTCAATGTTCTTCTCTAACAATATGCATGCTCCAACCATTAAGGTGGTAGATCTCTCTTACTTCAGACAAGACGGACATGCATAGCAACTCACATGATATTCAACAAAGAATAGTTGATGGCGTCCCCAGAAACATGGTTATCGCACAACGAGCAACTTAATAAGAGATAAAGTGCATAAGTACATATTCAATACCACAATAGTTTTTAAGCTATTTGTCCCATGAGCTATATATTGTAAAGGTAGAGGATAGAAATTTAAAGGTAGCACTTCAAGCAATTTACTTTGGAATGGCGGAGAAATACCATGTAGTAGGTAGGTATGGTGGACACAAATGGCATAGTGGTTGGCTCAAGGATTTTGGATGCATGAGAAGTACTCCCTCTCGATACAAGGCTTAGGCTAGCAAGGTTGTTTGAAGCAAACACAAGCATAAACTAGTACATCAAAACTTACATAAAAGACATATTACAAGCATTATAAGACTATACATTGTCTTCCCTGTTGTTCAAACACCTCACTAGAAAATATCTAGACTCTAGAGAAACTACTCATGCAAACCAAATTTTAACAAGCTCTATGTATTTCTTCACTAATAGGTGCAAAGTATATGATGCAAGAGCTTAAACATGAGCACAACAGTTGCCAAGTATCAAGTTATTGAAGACATCATACCAGTTACTACACGTAGCATTTTCCGTTTCCAACCATATAACAATTAACGAAGTAGTTTCATCCTTCGCCATGAAAATTAAAAGCTAAGAACACATGTGTTCATACGAACCAGCGGAGCGTGTCTCTCTCCCACACAAGCATTTATTCAAACAAAAACAAAAACAAGAAACATACAGACGCTCCAAGTAAAGTACATAAGATGTGACCGAATAAAAATATAGTTTCAAGAGAAGGAACCTGATAATTTATCGATGAAGAAGGGGATGCCTTGGGCATCCCCAAGCTTAGATGCTTGAGTCTTATTGAAATATGCAGGGATGAACCACCGGGGCATCCCCAAGCTTAGAGCTTTCACTCTCCTTGATCATAGTATATCATCCTCCTCTCTTGACCCTTGAAAACTTCCTCCACACCAAACTCGAAACAAACTCATTAGAGGGTTAGTGCATAATAAAAAATTCACATGTTCAAAGGTGACACAATCATTTTTAACACTTCTGGACATTGCTCAAAGCTACTGGAAGGTAATGGAACAAAGAAATCCACCCAACACAGCGAAAAAAGCAATGCGAAATAAAAGGCAGAATCTGTCAAAACAGAACAGTCCGTAAAGACGAATTTTAAAAGGGCACCAGACTTGCTCAAATGAAAATGCTCAAACTGAATGAAAGTTGCGTACATATCTGAGGATAACTCACGTAAATTGGCTTAATTTTATGAGTTACCTACAGAGAATTAGACCCAGATTCGTGACACGAAAGAAATTTGTTTCGCGTGATAATCCAAATCTAGTATTCACTTTACTATCAAAGACTTTACTTGGCACAACAAAACACAAAACTAAGATAAGGAGAGGTTGCTACAGTAGTAAACAACTTCCAAGACACAAATATAAAACAAAGTACTGTAGCAAAATAACACATAGGTTATCTCCCAAGAAGTTCTTTCTTTATAGCCATTAAGATGGGCTCAGCAGTTTTAATGTTGCGCTCGCAGGAAATAGTATTTGGAGCAAAAAGAGAGCATCTGTTGACGTCAGAAACCCCCTGGCGGGCAGAGATGGTCAACACGGTAGAGCCGGGAACAACTAGGGCTGCGGCTGGCCCCAGTCCCTCAGAGCGACGGCCCGCAAAGCCTCCTGGTCGCACGCGCCGATGCCAACCGCAAGGGCGTGCAACCTGACCTATACCTGGTCAGGAAGGTGTGGATGATACCTCGCTTAGTTTCCTGCATGACATACACGTAAACATTAAATACGAGCCTCGATCGGCTCTCAGGTTATCTCGTGAATCGGCTCAAAGAGCCGATCCACCCATGATCCGGACAAGGTGTCCGAATATATGGTGGTCCTGCTTGATCAAGATAAAGCTAATTAGATCTACGACGATTTAGGGTTTTCACCGCATAATCGGATCCTCCTACTCACGATTGGGCCTCGCGCTCGCGCACGGTGACCGTAAGCCGATCCTAGGCAGGGCCTAAAAACCAACACGAGGTTGATCCCCGGAACATCCTTTCTAGGGCTAGCAAACGCCACCCTACACGCCGCTGGATCCTCCAACCCTTTGTAAGGCCTAACTATTGCGGATGTTAAACTAATCCTTGATGAAACAAGGAGCAATCGTAACGGATCAGATCTACTAAATTATGATCAAGCGGGGTGCCGCCCTACACCTAAGATAGGTGTAAGGGCGGCTAGATGTGCAAGGGTTGCATAACGAAAGCAAGTAATTCGAAGAACAATGCTAACCCTAACACATCTAAGATAACTACGTTGCTCGCCATCAAAAAGGCTTCGGTACGAGCAACGCATGAACAACGTGGGCAGGCTTGTGCTGCCTAGATCGCAAGATGCGATCTAGGCAGCATGGTGCTTACCGGAGAAACCCTCGAGACGAAGGAGTTGGCGATGCGCCGAGATTTGTTTGTGGTTGAACGTTGGTTGTTGTTTATTCCATAAACCCTAGATACATATTTATAGTCCGAGCGGACTTTCTAATGTGGGCGTGCACCAAACCGTGCACGAGATAAACTCTAACTTTTAATCTAGATACAATCTACTGTAATTAAAGATACACGGGCAACCTAGCCCAAATTCTCCGTGCAAGGCCGCTTCAGAGATCTTCCATGTGTAATCTTCCAAGCCCATCTTGATCGCGGCCCACCTCCTGATTTAGCCAAAATCTGGTGATAACACATGCCCCCCTGGTTTTGGTAATGATAATTTCAAAACCACTCTGTTTTTTCTTCGAAGGGTCATGTCGTGGCAGAGCAGAACCGTTGCAGTATGTTTCATCATGACGACTTGCCTTCCCAACTTCTCCGCACGATTTGACAGTTTTGGCACCATGTCCTCGAAAACTGTTCGAAAATTAAATCTCCATCTCCTTTGTTTAACTGCATCGAACAGTTCTCCTCTTCGTCCTCTTCACATTAGCACTCCCAAAAGCCCTTCTGCGCACCATGTCTTCCCCTTCCTCCACCTCATCGGAACTTTCCCTCGGGTCCTCCTCCTCCCGTGAGACACCGCCGGACATTCGCGCACCAGAAGAATGGGACCTGGAAGACCACGCCTCCTCCATCTGGTCCGAGGAAGACAAATCCTTGACCGAGTGGGGAGAGCGACCTCCGCTTCCTCGCCGACGGGGAATCGGAGGAGGAGAGCGATGACGATCGCTTCTCCCGGGATGACTTCACCTCCTCCGAGGAGGCGAAGGAGGAGGAGGAGGAGGAGGACGAAGACAGCTCCTCCGACGAGCCGCCGGCCAAACGCCGCCGCCTGCGGCCGGGAACCTCGGCGACGTCGACAACGGCGACGACGACGCCGACGAGGAGGACGAGGACAACGAGGGTCCTGTCGGCGGCCGCTGGAGCAGCGATGACGAGCCGGTAGGGAGTAGCGCCGACGATGGCGATGACGGCGACGACGACGACGAGGGCAGCAACGGCCCCTAGATAGGATCTTAGCATAGGGCCAGCAGTAGTAGACGGGGCAATGTATCCCCTAGTACTTCCTTTTGAGAGCAATCAGCTCTTCTATGTAAGAAATCTGGTTTATCAATGAAGAAATTCCCCAATTTGATTTTGCCGATTCCCTTTATGATAATTTAGCCGATTATCCTTCGTACTGATTCTACCGATTGTCAATCTGGTCAATGCCCAATAAGCCGATGGCATCGCATCGGTCCCTCACGATAAATTTCGAGATAGATCCATCCGGACCCAAACTCCCGGTCAAACAAGGCCAAGCCATAACCGCGCAAACCCTAGGCCTTTCAGACATTCTTCTGCCGCATCCTTCCCTTCCAAATCCTCTTTGCCTTCAGAAGAGCCCTAGGACTGTTGCTGGATCAATTCAAACGCCGAAGCTGCCACTTCGCGGGACAAGCATCGCTTGCCCACAAATTCCCTCGCGATGGTATGCGATGACGTTTTATAATCCTGCTCTGTTTTTCTTTCAGCAACCATCGCTCAAAATCAAACTGAGATGCAGAGCCAACCGATTTTAGCAAAATCGGCTTTCTTATAGCAAAGGACCTCTCGTGGCAAGCTGCCCCCCGAGCCTCAGCCGGGGTGGAAACAGTGATGAGGACCCGTAATTCAGGCAAACAGGCCTGGGCTCGACCACGTCTGAGAGTGCTATCGTGCGGGGCCAACCAATTGATCACCTATTATCCGTTGACAGTCAATACAGTCGATCCAGCAGGCTAGTAATCCGGTGTTGAGTAGGTGTCCTCAACATAGTCCCGGGCTTGCCGCTGAATCGTCTTGCATACCGAAACCGATAATTTTGCAACGTCGGCACCATTCTTCGGACAAGTTGTGATGCGGAGTTAGCCGATTCCAACGAAATCGGCTCCCAGAGCGAGAGAACCTTCAAGGTGAGCTGCCCCCCGAGCCTCGGTCGGGCGAGAATAGCGATGAGCCGACCACGTTGGTCATCCTCGGTTTCAACTCGTAATGCAGCATCAACTGATTCCAACAAAAATCGGTTCTTCAGAGCGAAGAAATTTCAGGGCGAGCCCCCCCCCCCCGAGCTTCTTCAGTTCAATCCTTGCGCCTTGCTGATCAGATCGGCTCATCATCTTTGGCAGGCTGAGACAACTCCCGGTGGGGATGTCTTTGAATCTCCGATGCCCTCCAAAACTCTGGACGTAACACCCCCTGGAAGTGACAGCTACCAAGTCACCACCTTGGTCAAAACGTTACAACCGATTGCTTCGTCATCGGCTGTTCTCCTAGTCTTAGGAGAGATATGCTCCCTTCGTTAGGCTCATCCCTACCCTGACTTGCACGTTTACGCTGCCCTTGCCGTTAGTCACGCTCCCCGCTGCTAGCGCCGCTGATCTTGAAGACTTGCCAATGGGAATTAGGGGTCCTTGAAGGGAAGACCCACTCCCTGCTCCATTGATCCTTAAGTCGATGTCTACACATCGGCTATGCCCGAAATTTTTTGAATTTTCGGCCGATTTGTGTATCGGCCCCCATACTCCAATACCCATCATCAAATGATGAGACGCTTCCACTGCATATCCTCGTGTTTCATCCACCTGGGTGCCCCCCGGAGCCGATTCTGTCAAGAGAATTGATGGTATCGGCTCTGTTGGATAACATGTTGAACCCGGTGCAGAATGGATGGTGAGGATAATTTTGGCCGATTGCTGGAATCGGCCTCCCGTTGCTTTCTCGGTGAAGGTTTTGTGACGTCCCTTCATAAATTTTTTGGGGCCGATCACAAGAATCAGTCTCGCCACGTTTATCCATCGACATTTGCTTTTGTTACACGGTCAGGCCGGTGGATAAAACCAGCCTAACCCCGTTCTTTGTCACGTCGATGCGCTCACAGTCGTCCAAATTGATGCCTGAGAGCGGCTCTTGGCCTTACGTCTCCCAAATGTCCATGCCGGCCGTTGAGACCTCGACTGAATCATCTGCATGGACGACTTCTACTTCATCTCCATCCCATCGTATCGGGCATTGGTGCATCGTGGATGGAATGCAACGATTGGCGTGGATCCAATCTCTCCCTAGTAGGACAGCGTAGGTACTCTTGCTCGTCGACTATAAAGAACGTCGTAGGGACAGTTTTTCTTCCTACGGTCGGATCCACATTCGGAACACCTCGTGCGTCGGATGCTTGGCCGTTGAAATCACTCAGTGTCACATTGGTCTTGATCAAATCCGAGCTCGAGCGTCCCAACCGACGTAGCATGGAGTATGGCATAATGTTGACTGCCGCTCCGGTGTCCACCAACATCTTGTTGACAGGCTGCCCATTGATGTAGCCTCGCAAGTACGGGGCCTTCGGATGCTCGTAACTTCTTTCTTTTGGCTTCTCAAAGATGACCGGCCGTGGGCCGCGATCCTAATTGCGCCACAGGTGCTTCATATAATCTTGGAGCGCTAAACTCCGTTGGAAGAATGAAGACCATGTTTGTGCCAGCCGATGTATCATCATCGGCTTTCCTCTGTTTGGGGCGCCACTCTTTTCTTTGTGGCCGACCTTCTTCGTCCAGGGTTCGCCGAATTTTGGCGGCCAGATCAGGTCGTGCCTTCCTTAGCGTGTGCAGGTACAATCTTTCAGCTTCTTCCAACCCACGCAGACGCTGAACCCTTCGCTTTTGGGAACGGCTGAGCCCATCAGGGCACCACCTGGGCCGATGATATTTATCTTCTTCATCATCGTCCTCTAGTTCCTCGAGATCTTCCACCCGAGCGGACTCGGCGTGCTTGTTCCGAGGCGGGGAGAGGCCCTAGACGCTTGAACACGGACACGTTAGCGGCATCCTTCTTCCTTTGCTTGCATTCTGGGCAGTTCTCGATTGTTGGCAATCGGCTCATTCCTGAGTCCCAGCAATGTTTGAAGAACGGACAGTCCCAGTGCCTATCCATGTCATCCTGCCCCCTTGACCTTCCTTCAGCGCGACGATCGTACCCGTCGTCGCTTCTATCATGTTGACGGTACCTCCTGACCTCTGCATCAGACCGACAATTCCTTTCATCATCTACGTCGTAATGCCGACGTCGGTCGTCATCGCTGCTCATATTTGTTGAGGAGGTGCTCGGAGAGTGGACGTTGATACCGCACGCTTCTCACTCCCTCCCCTGTCAGGTACCTCCTGTCATCATCTTGGGGCCGGTCGCGTGGATCGGCCTCCTCTTCATCCTTGCCACGGGAGTGGCTGCTTTCTGCTTCGTCTTTGCCATGGCGGCTAGCAAGCCCTGCCATGTTGACACCAAAGGAGAACTTTGGCTGGCCTATGGAGCGGCTGAGATCCACCATGTTGACGCCAGGCGACGGACGTGAGTCTCTACCGAGCTTGATATCGTGCGGCCGGGTCTTCTCAGAGGAGCCGATGAGTTCGGCTTCGAGGGTTGCCTTGATCTGGTCATGTTTCTTTTTGATCTCCTCGGGCAGATCCTCGTACTTCAGCGACCTGGTGCGTTCTTCTGACGGAGCGGACAGGTCCACTCCATCGAGTGCGCCTTCAGGTGCGAAACCCTTCCACCTGACGCCATGGGAGCGGGTTCGGTGGAAAGAGCCGATGAGTTCGGCTTCGAGGACCGCCTTGATTTCGTCATGCTTCTTCTTGAGCTCATCAGGCAGATCCTCGTACTTGACCGGAGTGCCTTCCGCCATCTCGGATGCAGACGGCGATGTGGTGGATGTCGAAGGTTGTCCCACCGGGCGTGCCAGAATGTGTTGACGTCAGAAACCCCCTGGCGGGCAGAGATGGTCAACACGGTAGAGCCGGGAACAACTAGGGCTGCGGCTGGCCCCAGTCCCTCAGAGCGACGGCCCGCAAAGCCTCCTGGTCGCACGCGCCGATGCCAACCGCAAGGGCGTGCCACCTGACCTATACCTGGTCAGGAAGGTGTGGATGATACCTCGCTTAGTTTCCTGCATGGCATACACGTAAACATTAAATACGAGCCTCGATCGGCTCTCAGGTTATCCTGTGAATCGGCTCAAAGAGCCGATACACCCATGATTCGGACAAGGTGTCCGAATATATGGTGGTCCCGCTTGATCAAGATAAAGCTAATTAGATCTACGACGATTTAGGGTTTTCACCGCATAATCGGATCATCCTACTCACGATTGGGCCTCGCGCTCGCGCACGGTGACCGTAAGCCGATCCTAGACAGGGCCTAAAAACCAACACGAGGTTGATCCCCGGAACATCCTTTCTAGGGCTAGCAAACGCCACCCTACACGCCGCTGGATCCTCCAACCCTTTGTAAGGCCTAACTATTGCGGATGTTAAACTAATCCTTGATGAAACAAGGAGCAATCGTAACGGATCAGATCTACTAAATTATGATCAAGCGGGGTGCCGCCCCTACACCTAAGATAGGTGTAAGGGCGGCTAGATGTGCAAGGGTTGCATAACGAAAGCAAGTAATTCGAAGAACAATGCTAACCCTAACACATCTAAGATAACTACGTTGCTCGCCATCAAAAAGGCTTCAGTACGAGCAACGCATGAACAACGTGGGCAGGCTTATGCTGCCTAGATCGCAAGATGCGATCTAGGCAGCATGGTGCTTACCGGAGAAACCCTCGAGACGAAGGAGTTGGCGATGCGCCGAGATTTGTTTGTGGTTGAACGTTGGTTGTTGTTTATTCCATAAACCCTAGATACATATTTATAGTCCAGCGGACTTTCTAATGTGGGCGTGCACCAAACCGTGCACGAGATAAACTCTAACTTTTAATCTAGATACAATCTACCGTAATTAAAGATACACGGGCAACCTAGCCCAAATTCTCCGTGCAAGGCCGCTTCAGAGATCTTCCATGTGTAATCTTCCAAGCCCATCTTGATCGCGGCCCACCTCCTGATTTAGCCAAAATCTGGTGATAACAGCATCAAGAAGCAAATCCAAAACACATTTAAGTCTAACATGCTTCCTATGAAGAGGAGTCTTGTACACAAATGAATTCATGAAGAACAAAGTGACAAGCATAAGAGGATAAAACACGAGTAACTTCAAGATTCTCGACATAAAGAGGGGAAACTTAATATTATTGAAATGCATATAACCATATTTCCCTCTCTTATAATAACTTTTAGTAGCATCATTGATGAAATCCACAATATACCCATCACTTAAAACATTCTTATCATAATTCATATGCATAGAAGTATCATTAAATTTGGCATAAGAAGAGTTATTCTCATTAATAGTAATTGGAGTAAGATTATTATCAAGAATTTGAACATGGTAAACAAATTGCATATTAAGGGAATTGTTTTTGGTAATCCAATCATGACTATGACAAGTTTCATAAGGATATTTAGAACCTATATCATAGCATTCTTTATAATAATCATCAGAGATCGGGGCACGAGTGTCATCATAGGAAATAGAATAGTTATCTTTCACGATCGGTTTATCTGTGTCCACACCATCATTGTTATTAGAAGGAGATGTATCAAGAACATAATGACCAGTAGCTAAAGGATTTTCAAACACCTCTTCCCCAAGCTTAGAGCTTTCTATATCATTATGGGAGGAAGCATGGATAGCACCGACACTATGGCAATTATTATCATCATTTTCAGAATTAGTTTCCCGGAGATTTGTAATATCAAAAGTAGTGTGCTCATTCAAATCATGATCGCTAATGTATGTAAAGGGCATAGGAAGATCATCGTATTCAGATTCATTATCATAATAATCATTAGGAGCAACATACTTACGGTTACCTAGCGTTATCTCATTCACGCGGGGATACGCCGTTACCTCTTTCTTTTTATTCTCCTTCTTCTTCTTCTTCTTCTTCTTCTTCTTCTTCTTCTTCTTCTTCGTTCCCTTCTTCTTATTCCCTTCTTTAGGAGGAAGAGGCTTGAAGGGTGGCTTGTCCGCATAACCTGATTTACTTTCAGAAACAATAGAAGAAACTTGGGAGGATCCCTCCTTTTCATTAATTAGTTGAAAACACACAGCGGTCCTATCATATTTTGGCAAGGTGTCATCTTCTAAAATATTTTGTATGTAAGTATTTGTATGGCTATTATCAATGCAATAAGAAAAACACCCATGCGGGACATCATCAATATCAAGATCACTTATATGCAACAAAGAGATTTTTCTTGACGAGTTCCTCACACCCCAAAAATAAAGTAAGTTCATCATGCTGATTAGGAGTAATTTCATCATCACAATACAAATTTGCAGCACTCATTGGGTTCAAATTATCATTGGAGGAGCATTGAAAATTAAAATGACCCACTTCATGGCAAACTTCACAAATAAAAGGATAGAGGGCACAAACTTATTTACCAAGATCATCTAGAGCCCTAAATCACTTTCTAGTTTTTTCATTAGCATGATGGATACAATATTCATCTTCGATTTGATTAATTCCACAAGGTCTATGTATTCCACAAAAATAAACATGCTTAAAGGAAATAGCATTCTTAGGAGTTTGAGCATGCTTATTACAATAATTAACAACAATTTCATTCTTCATGCAAGCCTCTTTAAAAGGTTCATGATACTTATCAAAATTCTTTTTAGGCAATTCAAAATGAGAAGCAAAGGCTTTATAAAGATTTGCAGCAACTTGAGAGTCAAGACCATAAGTAGCACTCTGTTGACGTCAGAAACCCCCTGGCGGGCAGAGACGGGCAACACAGTAGAGCCGGGAACAACTAGGGCTGCGGCTGGCCCCAGTCCCTCAGAGCGACGGCCCGCAAAGCCTCCTGGTCGCACGCGCCGATGCCAACTGCAAGGGCGTGCCACCCGACCTATACCCGGTCGGGAAGGTGTGGATGATGCCTCGCTTAGTTTCCTGCAGGGCACACACGTAAACATTAAATACGAGCCTCGATCGGCTCTCGGGTTATCCCGTGATTCGGCTCAAAGAGCCGATCCACCCATGATTCGAGACAAGGTGTCCGAATATATGGTGGTCCTGCTTGATCAAGGTAAAGCTAATGAGATCTACGATGATTTAGGGTTTTCACCGCATAATCGGATCATCCTACTCACGATTGGGCCTCGCGCTCGCGCACGGTGACCGTAAGCCGATCCTAGACAGGGCCTAAAAACCAACACGAGGTTGATCCCGGAACATCCTTTCTAGGGCTAGCAAACGCCACCCTACACGCCGCTGGATCCTCCAACCCTTTGTAAGGCCTAACTATTGCGGATGTTAAACTAATCCTTGATGAAACAAGGAGCAACCGTAACGGATCAGATCTACTAAACTATGATCAAGCGGGTGCCGCCCCTACACCTAAGATAGGTGTAAGGGCGGCTAGACATGCAAGGGTTGCACTACGAAAGCATGTAATATGAAGAACAATGCTAACCCCTACATGTCTAAGATAACTACGTTGCTCGCCATCAAAAAGGCTTCAGTACGAGCAACGCATGAACAACGTGGGCAGGCTTGTGCTGCCTAGATCGCAAGATGCGATCTAGGCAGCATGGTGCTTACCGGTAGAAACCCTCGAGACGAAGGAGTTGGCGATGCGCCGAGATTTGTTTGTGGTTGAACGTTGGTTGTTGTTTATTCCATAAACCCTAGATACATATTTATAGTCCAGCGGACTTTCTAACGTGGGAATAATCCCACCGTGTACGAGACAAACTCTAACTTTTGATCTAGATACAATCTACTATAATTAAAGATACACGGGCAATCTAGCCCAACTTCTCCGTGCAAGGCCGCTTCAGAGATCTTCCACGTGTAATCTTCCAAGCCCATCCTGATCGCGGCCCACCTCCCGATTTGGCCAAAATATGGTGATAACACATGCCCCCCTGGTTTTGGAAATGACATTTCCAAAATCATTATGCTCTTCTTTCGTCGGGTCATGTTGTGGCAGAGCAGAACTGCCGCAGAATCTTCCATCATTACGCCTCGTCTCCTGGGCTTCTCTGTATGAATTGTCAAATTCGGCATCACGCCCTCGAGAACCGTCATGGCATTAAATCTCCACTATACTCTCTTTATTTATACTGTGCCAAACGGTTCACCACTCCATCCCCTTGCTCTGCTCTCGTTCACCAAACCAAAAAACCCTTCTCTCCTGCAGCCATGTCTTCCTCTTCCTCCTCCGCTTCAGGCCTCTCTCTCCAACCGTTGCCGAAGAACAAGGAAGAGGACGATCCCCGCTCCGGGGCGCACCCCATCTCCGCCGACAAGGAGAAGAAGGGAGGAGAAGCGGAGAGGACCAAGGCCTCCCCCTCCGCCAGGCTTCCGCCGAAGAAGCGTTCCCGCATGTGGGCGGACAGCGAGGACGACGACGACGACGAGGAAGAAGAAGATGAGGAGGGGGAAGATGATTCCTCCTCCTCCATTGGGTATCCTCCAACGAAGCGCTTCCGCAGCTGGGCGGATAGCGAGGATGATGATGATGACGAGGAGGAGGAGGAAGCTCCAGCCGACGGCTGGAGCAGCAGCGGAGAGGAGCTTCCCGGGAGCAGCGCCAACGACCTCGACAACGGCGACGATGAGGACAGCGACGACTAGCAGAGTAGGACTAGCAGTAGTAATGCACTAGGCACCAGATCCCTCTTTTGAGAGCCATCGGCTCTTCTTGTAAAGCCGCTCCTTTGAATTAATGAGAAATGTTCTTCCAATTTCTCCTTTCATTAATCCAATTTCCGTCCTCCCGCTTGCCACACCAAGACCGATAGTAACGAATCGGGCTATTATTGTTTTTTCTCGACCGTGGCGTTCGTAGTCCCGCAGCCGATGACTATTCATCGGCTAATTTGAGAAACCAGATCTCTTCCTTTTCTTGCGAGCACCAGGCACGGTCCGAACCTTGTACCAGACGACGGCTTTTCCTTCCCAGTTCTTCCCTGAGAAGATCATGATGCAGATGACAGCCGAGGTAACTCCAATCGGCTCTCAAAAATAGGGCACCTACCAGGCCTGTTGCCCCCCGAGTCTCAGCCAAGGCGAACGAGAGACGAGGATACGCAAATTAGTTGTATGGACCCGGGCTTGATCATGTATGAGGGAGCTTTTTATGCAGGAACCAGCCGATTGGAACATAAATCGGCTTCCCGGAGCGAAGAGCCTTCAAGGTGAGCTGCCCCCGAGCTTCTTCGGTTCTTCCCGCATCTTGCCGGCCGGATCGGCTCCTTTCCTTTGGTGGATCTAATGCAATCCATCCTTGACCCGATCCGCACGTCCAGTGCTGCTCTTGGCCTTGTCCTTGGAGGGAGGATCTGAGCCCTTAAACTACTCCATTGAGGAGTTCTTCCATTAAAATCCCCCTTCGTGCTCCATTGACCCTCTGATCGTAACAGTTATTCCTCTTGAGTCGATGGCCATGCATCGGCTTTGCTCGAAAATTTTCGAATTTTCAGAATTTTTTTTTTACGGCCGACTTGTGCATCGGCCCCCCTAGTCCAATACTCATCGCCAAAGAATGAGACACTTCACTGCACATCCTCGTGTTTTATCTACCCAGGTGCCCCCGGGAGCCGATTCTGTCAAGAGAATTGATGGTATCGGCTCTGTTGGATAACATGTTGAACCCAGGCAGAATGGTTGGTGAGGATAATTTTGGCCGATTGCTGGAATCGGCCTGCACGTTGCTTGCTCGGTGAAAGTTTTGTGATGTCCCTTCATAAATTTTTTGGGGCCGATCACAAGGATCAGCCTCGCCACGTTTGCTCATTGATGTGCTCTTGCTACTCGTTCAGGACGGTAGACAAAACCAGCCCAATCTCTGACTTTATCATGTTGGTGCGCTTGTCGTCGCCCACCTTGGGTGCATCGTGTAATTGTGGAGCGCTGAGCTTCGTCGGAAGAACGAGCACCATGTTTGTGCCAGCCGATGTTTCATCATCGGCTTTCCTTTGCTTGGGGGCCACTCCATTTTCCGTGGACGACCCTCTTCATCCAGGGTTCGCTGAACCTTCGCAGCCAGATCAGGCCTTGCTTTCCTCAATGTATGCAAGTATAACCTCTCGGCTTCTTCCAGGCCGCGCAATCGTTGAACCCTGCGTTTCTGGGAACGGCTGAGTCCATCAGGGCACCACCTTGGCCGGTGATACCTGTCTTCTTCTTCTCCCTCGTCTTCTGAATCTTCGAGATCTTTCAACCGAGGGGACTCAGCTCGTTCGCTCTGTGGCGGAAGAGGTCCTAAGCGCTCGAACACGGACACGTTGGCTGCCCCCTTCTTCTTCCTGTTGCATTCTGGGCAATTGCCGATTGTTGGCAATCGGCTCATTCCTGAATCCCAGCAGTGCCTGAAGAAGGGACAATCCCAGTGCCTGTCCTCGTCGTCTCGCTCCCTTGCCTTTCCCTTGGCACAACGCTCGTGCTCCTCCTCATCGCGATTATGCCGACGATGTCTTCTGGCTTCTCTAGCCAGACGATCTCTTTCATCATCATCGCCGGACCGTCGGCGTTGGTCGTACTGACTCACATACTTTTTGAGGAGGTGATCAGAGAGAGGTCGCTGATATCTTATGTTCTTCACTTCTCCCTCTGTTACGTAGCGCTTGCCATCTTGGCGGAGCCGATCGCGTGGAGCGGCTTCTTACGTATCTTCGTCATGAGAGCAGCTGCCCTCATCTCCATTCTTGCCGGCGTGGTGTCCAAGATCTACCATATTGATTTGGCACGAGAAATCCGGCTGGCACCCTTCATGGTAAGTATACTCCACCATGTTTACGGCGGGGAAGGGGTGCGTGTCGACCTTCATGGCGTATTGGTTGAAAATCAACCGTCCGTTTTCTATCACCATTTGGATCTGCTGCCGCCACACCCTGCAGTCGTTGGTGGTGTGGGAGAACGTGTTATGCCATTTGCATTACGGCCTTCCGTTCAGCTCTTGCACCGTGGGGAACTTGTGGCCTTCGGGTACCTTTATGTGCTTCTCCGTGAGTAAGAGATCAAAAATCTGTTCCGTCTTGGTCACGTCGAAGTCGAACCCTTTTGGAGGGCCTTGTGGCTTCACCCATTTGCAGGTCACGGGGCCTGTCGCTCGAGTCCATTCAGCCACTGCTATCTCCCGATCTCCCGCAGCGCCTTCATCCTCGTCTGCCTCAACCAGGGTCACCGCACGCTTGAATTTGTCCTGGTAAACATCTGGGTGGCGCTGTTCATATGCTGACAGCTTCTGCACCATGTGTGCCAACGAAGGGTAGTCCGCTGGGAGGCCACGTCCTTGATTGATGATGAGAGACCCACCACCGCCAACTCGATCTGCTTCTTTTTCACTTATATGAGCCGAAAAGCATCGGTTCCTAATGGTCTCGAAGCGCCGGACGTATTCCGACACTGTTTCCCCGCGCTTCGTCGTACTTGTGCTAGATCGGCAATGCCAACATCGGAAGCCTCGAGTGATATCTGCTCATGGAACTCGCTCTTCCGACTGCTTCCAAGTCTGGATGGAGTTCGGTGGTAGCGATGTGTACCATCCGAAAGCCGATCCTGTGAGGGACTGTGCGAAGAACCTCACGCGCAACTCGTCTGACGCCGAGATCGTGCCCAGCTGTGCCAAATACCGGCTCACATGCTCGATGGAGCTGGAACCATCTGATCCACTAAACTTTGTGAAGTCCGGGAGCCGATATTTGGGTGGTAGCGGGATCGATTCGTAGTCGTTGGGGTACGGCTTGGTGTAGC
>NC_061514.1:200736405-200754062 GCF_022539505.1 Lolium rigidum | reverse complement strand
GAATACTTGTCTCGTGAGCATTTACAGTGAATCCTTCATCGAAACTGCTTGTCAACACCTTCTGCTCCTCGTTGGGATCGACATTCTTACTTATCGAAGATACTGCGATACACCCCCTATACTTGTGAGTCATCAGCCAACAACGAGCAGGACGAGCTCAACGACCTCGCTTTGTGGGACGGGCTCACAATCCAAGCTTACGCGAGTCAGCCGCTCGCGCAAAGGAGGCCGGCGACTCCTCCGCCACGCCGATGCGTTCCAACGACCGCGCTCCGCCTCGCTCGCTTCGGCGTGGGGATCCCCGGCCACAGCCCTCTCGCCCATGCGGCGGTACCTCCTCCCACCGCCGGCGCACGAAGCTTCCATGGCCGACGCCGGAGTTCATTGACCTCATCAGCGACGACGAGCAATAGGCAGCACCTACTTTTATCACGCCTTTATGGCTTTTTTATGTTTTTTATTTATGTAAATTATGGCTTCATGAATGGAAAAAAAATTATGCATCGTGCCGCTGGAGCCACCCCGACGCAAACGGACGCCCGGACGATTTTAACCATTTGAACCGACGCTGTCCGTTTGGACATCTGAAATGCGTCTCGGCGCTGGAGATGCACTTAGGGTGTGTTTGGTTTGGGGATATGGTGGAACGGAATGGAACCGTTCCGCACCCAGAGCCCATTCATGCCAAACTGGAATGGAATGAAGTGGTTCTCCAAATGAAATATTCCCTCTAGATCCGGAATAAAGTGGTTCCTCCGATTTGGCCGGACGAGGTGGAACGGGTGACTGTCACACGCTGATTAATTAAGTTTAGCAATAATTAACCAAGTTTAGCAATAATTAATCAAGTTTAGCACTACTTAATCAAGTTTAACAAATAATTAATCGACTTTAGAATAATTAATGGGGTGACTATCTCACCCATTCCATTCCATGCTCATCTCGTTCCAAAACCGAACACAGGGATGGAACCATTTCGTGATAATTTTTTGTCTAAACCGAACACAGGCATGGAACACACCCTTATTCGCAAAGCCTTGATAGGCGGATATGCCACTGGATGGGTCGGAGATGCTGGAGATGGAATCCTGTGGTAGGCATCGACGTGTCGATCGACAGAAGGGAACGGTTGCAGCCAAGGAGCGGCCTCTTCACCACCACCAACGAAATTCGGGAGGAAGAAAGGCGCTCGCCGCTCGCCCATCTCTCCCGAAACAACCGCTCGCCACCCGTCTTCCCCCCTGCCCTCCCACGCTCCTCCTCCCCATTCCCCTCCCTCTTCTTCCCTTGGCCACGGCCTCCTCCATCGGACCCAATCTCCACCACACGCGCCTCCGGATCTCGCGCGCCGCCTCCAAGGGATCCTCCCGTCCTCCTCCGCCGTTCGGCTGGGCTGTCGTCGAGCGGGGATCGGCCCGGGCTCTCTGTCGCTGGTAACCAACCCTAACTTTGCTTGGATCGTTCTCAAGATTATGGTATGGTCGCTGCTGTGCTGCTCGCTCGTCCCTATTCTAGGGGCAGTGCCGTGCTGGCGTGATTAACTGCCCTGTACCGGCCTAGCAGTACCGAAACACGGGAATTAGTTGCGTCCTACTTTTATGTTGGCACTGATTGATTGGGATTTTCCTCGTTAAACTTGACAATGTGTTCCTGTTTCGCATTGAGTGTGTGTTTGATCAAGGTTGGGTGTGGTATTTTACTTTCTGGGAGAAGCGAGGCAATTCATAGCATGCCCTGGTTGTGGTCGATGGAAACATTAGGATAACAGGATGTTAAATAATCAGTTATTTCCAAAGAGCATATTAGAACTACTTCTCTTACTTGCTGCTTTGGCTGCCTGTGAAAGTCTCGGTTCATAGTTAATAATAATAATGGTTCATAGTTAATAATGTCAATGGCGCGAATAAACATTATATCTTACTTGCTGCTTTGACTGCCTGTGAAGATCTTGGGTGCATAGTTAATGATGTAAATATGCACCCAATATCTTCCCTTCCAATCCTTAATTTCTCGCTGAGCGACAGCCATCTTTGCAGGTTGCTAAAATGGATAAGCTCAATGGTTCTGCGCGTCTCATGATTGTTTCAGACCTCGACCATACAATGGTGTTTATCTAAACTTTTAGTTTGCATTTTTTGCCAGAGATAATTATAACTTTCTGTATGTCAAATTAACGTGCACTTTGTTGGGGTTCAAACTTTCAGGTTGATCATCATGACGAAGAGAACTTGTCTCTGCTTAGGTTTGGGGCCCTTTGGGAGTCTACTTACTGTCAGGATTCTCTACTTGTCTTCTCGACCGGAAGATCACCCACTCTCTATAAGGAATTGAGGAAAGAGAAGCCCATGCTGACTCCAGACATCACTATTATGTCGGTGGGCAGTGAGATAACTTATGGCGAGGCCATGGTTCCTGATGCTGGCTGGGAGGAATATCTGAACAATAAGTGGGACAAGAGTATTGTTCTTGAGGAGACCGCTAAGTACTCTGAGCTGAAGCTTCAGGCATGTTTGAGTACTTGCACTGCTTATTTTCCCTTCATTTATGTTCATTTTGATTGCTAAACAGAGAGCTCTTTGTTGACATACACTTGCATGAATGCAGGCAGAGACAGAACAGCGTCCACACAAGGTCAGCTTCTTGGTTGACAAGAAGACTGCTCAGGAAGTGATCAAGTCTCTCTCGGAGAAGTTTGAGAAACGTGGGGTGAGGCAGCATATTTATTGATGTTAGCTTTTAGTTTTGTGTATTCTTAGAAACGTCTACTTTGGAGTTTGTGTGGTAACCGTGTTTAACTTCTATATTTACTGTCAACAGGTAGATGCGAAAATAATCTATAGTGGTGGCCAAGACCTTGATATATTAGCTCAAGGGGCTGGAAAGGGTCAGGCGCTTGCATATTTACTCAAGAAGTTCGCCTCATGCGGGAAAACACCCAACAATACTCTTGTTTGTGGTGACTCTGGCAATGATGCAGAATTATTCAGCATCCCTGGTGTGCACGGTGTCATGGTCAGTATACAGTAACTTGCATGAAGCTGAAGCGTCTATAAAATTTCACCTGTGAATGAATATGACTTTACTGCAACTTGATGTTCTAAAATTTTATTAGGTTAGCAATGCCCAAGAGGAACTACTCCAGTGGCGTGCAGAAAATGCGAAGGATAACCCTAAGGTAATTCATGCAACTGAGAGGTGTGCTGCTGGTATTATTCAAGCTATCGGGCACTTCAAGCTAGGACCTAATGTTTCTCCAAGAGACGTTGAGTTTCCTTACGTCAAGGAGGACTCTTTCAAGCCTACAGCGGCTGTTGTGAAGTTCTATGTTCTCTGCGAGAAGTGGCGTAGGGCTGACGTTCCAAAGACTGATTCAGTTATAGAATACTTCAAAAACATCACGGTATGTATCTGGCTTTTCACTTCGATCTACACTCTTAAATAGTTTGGTTAGATTTTTTTGTAAATCTCTCCCTCTTCTGTCTCAGTTTCTCAGGCTTTCTAAATCTGAGGAAATGCCATATTTTCATTTCGAAAACGCACATGGTAATGCCATGTTAACATTTTGTTGATTTTCAAGATTATTTATTTTATTTATTGTGGTTGTTTTAGGATGCAAGTGGAGTTATTATTCATCCCTCTGGCCTCGAACTTTCGATCCATTCTTCCATCGATGCGTTGGCTTCATGTTATGGTGACAAACAAGGGAAAAAGTACCGATCATGGGTGGACAGACTAGTTATCTCACAGACTGCTTCTGACAGTTGGCTTGTGAGATTTGACTTGTGGGAGGCAGAAGGTGAGTTGTTGTGATTCTGCAAAGTATGCTATTTTGTTTTATACAGTTACTGTGCCGTAAGAAACTAGAAATCCAAAAAAAATGCTATTTAATACATCTTGTTCAGATTGTAATGTATTTTTGCCCAATTTGTATGCGCTCAATAAGAGCTATTTCTTGTTTTTCCATAG
Organism: Lolium rigidum; assembly: GCF_022539505.1. Taxonomy (NCBI): domain Eukaryota; kingdom Viridiplantae; phylum Streptophyta; class Magnoliopsida; order Poales; family Poaceae; genus Lolium; species Lolium rigidum. Next base: position 200,750,096 of record NC_061514.1, on the reverse strand, counting down.
ATTGTTGTCATTTATGGTTTTGCTTTACTCGACATGTAGATGCCAAGTAATAGTTTTAGGGTCATGCTAATAGGTTTTGTATATTACTTTGCGCACATATCTTTTTTTTTCTGTTGCAAAATAATGAGTGCTTTAATCAGTTACAGAAAGTACAATGCTAAAGTTGCAGTGTAGACTGTTGTATAACTCTATTCTTGCCAGATGTTATGGACCTTTTATAGTACTTCCTCTGTTCCAGATTAATTGAAGTTCTAACTTTGTCCCAATTCAAACTTCTCTAAGTTTGGCTAGTTCTATGGGTAGAGATTTGGTGCGCATGAGCACCAGTGATCTCATTATTTAAAAAATTGAAAAATCATATTTCTAAGTTTCAAAAAAATCTAAAAAGAAATCATGATATAGCTAGTAATGTATCTCACAATCGTGCAAATTTTCAAAATCTCTAAATAAGACAGACTTTGTCATTTTTGTGCAACTCAGAATACAAAACATTTGAAGTTGAGATTTAGCACGTTAGTGGGATATATCATTAGCTACTTCAGAATTTTGTTTCGTAATTTTTTGAAACTTGTAAATATAAAATTTTGAATTTTCTAATATGGCGAGAGCACTGGTGCTCGGGAGCCAAAATGACTTTTCGTAGTTCTACAGGCAAATATGTTAAAATCTACGGTATCCAATATATATAGTATGAAACTATATCCTATGATGAAGCTAATAAAAACGCATTGTAGGTTTTGATATACTCGTCTATAAACTTGGTCAAACTATAGGTAGTATGAAATAGTCTAGATTGTAGAACTTATCTGACACATGAATCCCTCTACTACATATGTAAGCATCAATGGCTACTGGATGATAATGGCAATAGGTTCGAAGTGCTTTGCAAAAGGACAACTCATAGGTTGGCATTGGTAGTCATACCCTGGGTCAGTTGGGGATGTCAAAAATCAATCTCGGTATATGATTAATAGAAATTGTGCTGCAAGCTAGTGAAAACATTATGGCTACCTGATTTGGCATGTTCCCTGTTAACAATGGCTACCTGAAAACTATACGGCTACCTGATTTGACATGTTCCCTGCTAACAATGGCTACCTGAAAACGATATGGCTACCTGATTTGACATGTTCCCTGTTAACAATGAGATATGGGTTACTTTAGCATGCCTTTGCCATTTGATTCTGTCGGATGGACATGATCCATCATATCTGCATATCACATAACCTGTTCAATAGTGAGACCTGGATTTCAAAGTTTTTCCTCCTGTCTTTAATTTTTAAGCACGCTCCTGTGTTATGTAAGTAAATCTTATGTTAACAAATCATTCTGACCTGATTGTGTAATACTCTAACGCACTGCTATTTTCAGGTGATAAGTGGGTGTGCTGTTTGACAACTCTTGCGCTGAATGTAAAGGTATATCTCTTCTGTTCAGCCAAAACCTGGCCCACTCCCTCAAAATATGCTTATTCTTTGTGATTGATATGTGTTTCCATCAACTTGTGAACATTGTTTTACCTCATTTTTATGTTTTTGAAATTTCAACATGGGTTAAACTATGATATTTTTTTGTTTTCATGATCTCAGCCTGAAACCCCTGGGGGTTTCGTGGTAACACACATCCACAAGACATGGCTCAAAGAATATTCCGGGGATGAGCAGGCGTCCAAGCTCTAGACTGGATCTCCACCGGCAGTGCGGGGAAGGAAATTTTCTTGAGAATCAAATAAGAAGCGCACAGAAAACACGAGAATTTCTTTTTCTTGTTCATAATGTTAATAAGTGCTCCCAGACACTACATATATCATACTGGATGAAGTCTACGGAGGTCTTGATGCTTCGGCTAATGCTTACTTGATGTGTAAGATAAAAATATTATATCTTGTTACTGCATGAGAAGCTGAAGTAACTAATCCCAGTCCCGGTACTATGTCGATGGACTTGTTATTGTTCAGTGATATCGCACATATTGCAAACAAGGTCATAGGGTTAGCACTGAACTGGTCAACTACGTTTGGCGTTGAAGGCAAAATACACACGGCATAATGACAGTTCTCCCGTGTGAGCTAGTGTGCTCATTTTGCTTCCATTTTAATCATCCTCAATTGATTACTATTTCTCTCCATTTTGTACTAGTTTCTTTTTGGTTACTATTTCTCTCCATTGATTCCTACAGGTTTCAGATTTGAAAAAAAAAAATCTCACTGTTTCGTTTTCGATCAAATCCTGGCCGCACCAAAGTCAACGAAAATTTGGAGTGATATCGGACTTTGGTCCGCCAAACCCTGAACCTTATGTTCTATTCACTGAAAATAAATCAGAATTCAGGAAGCTTTACCCAAAATTTAAATGATGATTTTTTAGAGAAGCATGCATATTTTGGGGGCAGCCAAAATTCAGTGAAATGTTGAACCCTCCTATAAGAGAATCAAAAGACATCGTTTCCCAAACCCATCAATCAGAAGAACCATATCCTTTATATTTCCATGAAGTTCTGGCTACTAAAAAATAGATAAACACTTATTGCAAGGGAAAAGAAAAACAAACACCACTGAAACTACAATCAAGCTTGCTAACCTCCAATAAAGATAAGGCACCTGCCTGCCTGCCTGTCTACTACCAAACAGAGGAGGGGCATGAACCAACCAACCAACAAACAAACAGAACCTAATTGTCACTCTTTTACATCAAAAACATTGCACGGAGCCACCGCCTCTTCAAAACCCTAGCCGCCTCCAGTTCAGCCTCCTCCATAGATCGGTTCCCCCTCCTCCGGTCGGCTTCGCCGGCGTCGGGAGGAGTGGGGAACCCGATCTATGCGTGGAGTTTCCAATAAAAGTAGTGTTTTCAGTTGATTATGTAAGGATTTTGGTAGTCGTTTTCTTGTTGGTTTCCCCTCAATGGAGATGGCATCGTCTGCAATAAGTGATCTTCGGGCTTTCGTTCGACGACAAGATCTCCTTCCCGACATTAATGGTGGTGTTGAATTATTACAATCCTGTAGGTATGGGCCTTCAGATCTTGCTTCGCCAGATCGATTTTGGATCTTCTGTCGTTGTTGCCGCGAGGAGGATTATCCTCGCAGTTTTTGTCCCGGCTGCTACGTCCTCGATAATGGTGATTCGTATTCTCGGTTCTCCATCGACATCGACAAGGCTAGTCGGTTGTTATTCCCTGACATACTAGTGCTGATACTCTTGCCGATGTTGAATGACTGTTTTAATGGTTGCGCGCGTGCACGCAGCCCTGGCATTGCCGCTCAAATTAAAATTATGGGAGAATCATCGTCGGTATTTACATGTCTATGTCTATGGTTCGTTATCTATTTTTGGCTGCCTTTAGAAGAGTACAAGATTATGTTCTGGAAGAAAGAAAAATTTGAAGACCTCGAAGAATTGTTAGTATCTTTTAGACTTTATTTTGTAATCATTGGAGTCAGCTCGTGTATCTCTACCATGTACTATTTGTTACTATGAATATATGTGGTATTGATTGGCAAAAAAAAAAAACAGAACCTCAATGGAAGAATCCAAACCGCACAGAAGCCCGTGCATGATGTCCGAGGAGAACAATTTATGCGCTGATGTGATTAGTAGTATGTACTAGCAGACAGTCGATGGATGATTCAGAGGACATATGATGATGCTGTATATGGTTGGTGCCCACCTTCCAGGAATTCCCTAAACAAGGGAAACAAAATAAGAAGGACACATGATTGTAAATGTTTTAGGTGTAAACAGTTTGTTTGATGCTAGCTAGTAGGACCTGTTCTTTTTTCACAAGAGATAATCTAGTGTTAACCAACAAACTAAGTAATCTGAATTCAGATGTTTAGGAGACAGCGGCAAAATATGAGGAAGCTCTCGTGTCAAGGTTTACAGCCATCATTAGAAGTATGGCCAACTAGTTCAAATCTTAACAGAGGTTGAACAACTAGTGATGTCTTCAGAACTAGAAGTATGGCTAACTAGTTCAAATTTTAGAAGAGGTTCAGTAACTAGTAATGCCTTCAGAACTTCGAGCATGGCAAACTAGTTCACATCTTAGCAGAGGTTCAGCAACTAGTAATGCCTTCAGAATTCATAGATTGAGTTCATAGGGTAATTGAGCATAATGCTAAGCTCACGGTAACATCATTTAAAGAAAACAGAGCGGGATGGCGATTAAATCATGAGTCCAAGCTATTTTGATAAATAACTATTACTGAAGCATTTTGAATGCAAAAGTACACTCAAGAGGAAGAATTTCGTTCCATATGCATCAGACAGTTACCAGAGACACAAGGCAAGGTTCTGGAGTCTTTGTAGTGTCGATGGGTTATTCAGAACGTATGATGATGCTGTATATGGTTGGTACCCACCTTTTAGGAATTCCCCCGCACACAGAATATAATTCTGCCGGTGAAATATCCCAGCGTAACCGAGAGCCGAGAACTGCTATCATATATCAGGATTCAGTAAATAATATAACGTGATCACTGAATCAATCTTTGGATGAAATGGTGAAATAGTTGATGTGTGTAAACAAGGGAAACCAAATGAAAAAGGAACCCGTGATGGTAAATAAATATTAGGTATAAATTGTTTGCTTGATACTAGCTAGTAGGACCTGTTTTTTTTTATAAGAGATGATCTAGTGTTAACCAACATCGTAAGTAGTCTGAATCCAGATGTTAAGGAGACAGCAACAAAATATGAGGAAGCACTCGTTGTGAGGTAGGTCATGATTGTAATTATAGCCAAACTAGTTCACATCTTAGACAAGGGTGAGCAACTAGTGATGCCTTCATAATTCATAGATTGATCTTCGCAGGGTAATTGAACAGAATGATATGAGCATAAATCATTAGATGAGGAACAAAAAACAGAGCTGAATGAGGAATAGAAAGAGGAGCGATTACTATTGAAGTACTACTGTAACTGCTACAGCGCATTGGCTTTCTCAGAGAACATCAGGCAATTTATTCTTAAATAAATAGATTGAAGTATATCGTAAGCATGTGGATCAGATAGCATGAAGGTTATCTTCCTCTCTCTGGATTCAACTTGAAATGAAATGAGCTTGTCGATCAGGTACCACATTCTCCAATGAAGCGGTGAGAATATATAGCTGCTGGCTACACTGTCCAATTTATCCGCAGGTACCAGCCTGATTACCAGAGAAGACAACGAATTTTCGACCTAGAACCTACTGCAGGATATAACTCTCGAGTGCCGGCATCAGAGATCAGTAAGAAGAACACAAGGAAGCATCGGAGCACAACCTGATGCTTAAAGTGTGTCACTGGTAGGCAGAGAGAGTTGCAAGATCATGCTAATTCCTAGAGCGACAAAAAAGGATTGGCAGTCTGGCCGGGGATGAGGCCGCACGGACCGAGCCGATTCCACCCATCAGCGAACAGGTGCCGTTGCTGCTCGGCATGCCAGCAGCGTGACTCCCGCCGAATCAGGAGTGCGTCCAGAAGGCCTGCGCCGACGTAGGGCGATGCCAAGCTGCACATTCGTGCACCGTAATGGAACACGGCCCCTACAATGCGTCCCAAGCCCAGTCGATCCCGCCACCTTAATGCCCCCGCTAGGGTTACAGACCATCGCTACTTGGCTCGGCGATCACACATGACATCAGAGAGGGGATTTGGTGACTAGGTGTATACGTGAGCACCCTCTAGATGCCACACGATCTGCGTTGAGATCCGGTTCTTATCAATTGGATCTGTTGCTTTGACGTTGTCTTATCCATCGCTAAGCGTACTTGGCGTGAGCTGCGGGTCCCGCGTTTCAATGATTGGTAGCGCCAATCATTAGCGAAATCATTAGCGAAGTGTTGTTAGTGCTGATGTGGTTTGCTAACCCAACAATGCTGGTAACAGTGGATTGCTAGATGTGACACGTGTCAACCAATGGATGCGTGCTCACGTATACACCCGGTCACCAGACTTCATTCGCATGACATCCGCCACTATTTGAACCACTTCATCTAGACATAAGGAAGCGGTGTGGGACTAAATATTACTCACCGATCTACTCTTCCATCGGACTCGTGCGTGCCTCAACGCCAGCTCCGCCTTTGGCCGCGCTCAGCTTATCCTTCGGAGTCGATGTCAACGCCAGACTCTTCTCGGAGACGGAGACGGACTGTCCCATGGTGGTCGAACCGGAGTGCTTTTTACACAGATCGGATCGGATGCAGCTCCATCCGGCACCGTTAGCATTGCGCGGGCGTCCCCTACGTGTTTGACGATTTCATTGCTTAACTGGGCTCTGCTAAGCAGTCGATACACGGTCAGGTCAGGTTACTATCTTCCGCTAGTAGCTTTACCAGGTGGCTCGGCAGCTGATCCTGTAAACAATGTGGCAGATGAAAATTCCCAGCAAAATTATCATCTTTATCCGGCGAGCTTTGCATAGTCCACTAATCGGCATCATCTGTTAGAGTATATCGTATTGTATATGTATAGCAGTATAGGATTGTATTTGTAATACTTCCCCTATATAATGAAAGAGATCCATACTGCACGTTGGGACGGCCAATCTGTCCATGTCTTAATTTATCATGGTATCAGAGCATGTGACCCTTATGGCCTGACCTAAACACGGTGAACCTCGTACTGTGTGACGCCGGCCCCCACCTCTCTTTATAGCGCTGGTGACAGGGGCCCGCCAACCATAATGGGTTGGGCGCCCCCGATCAGGGCGCAGGTTAAAGGGGCTCTTTGGGCCCACTCAGAAAAAGATCAATCTAACACGTGGAAGAAGGGTTTTTTAAGGCAAAAAATGCAAATGCAATGGTGGTATTGTTGTTGTGTGTGTGAACAAGGGAAAGTAGGAAAACGAAACAGGTGATATAAAATTTAGAGGTAAAAGTGTGCTGGATAATCTGATGTTAGCCCGCAAAATATGGATTAACATGTTTAGGAGACAACAGCAGAATATGTGGAATCACTTGTGTGTCAGGTAGGTTTACAGGTCATGATTGGAAATACGGCCAACTAGTTCAAATCTTAGCACAGGTTTAGCAACTAGTGATGCCTTCAGAACTGGAAGAAAAAAAAACTGGAAGTATGGCAAACAAGTTAACATCTTACCAGAGGTTCAGCAACTAGTTATGCCTTTGGAACTCTTAGATTGAGTTCATAGGGTAATCGAACAGAATGCTAAGCTCACGGTAACTACAATTAATGAGGAACAAAGGAAACAGAGCTGAATGAGTCCAAACTATTTTGATAAGCACCTGCTACTGAAGCATTTTGAACTCAAAAGGACACTTACGAGGAAGAGTTTCGTTTCATATGCATCAGGCAGTTACCAGATACACTAGGCGAAGGTTGTGGAGTCTCTGTAGAATCAATGGGTTTGTCAAAGGACATATGATGGTGCTCTATATGGTTGGAGCCCACCTTCCAGAAATTCCCCTGCACCCAGAATATAACGCCACCCGATGAAATATCTTGTTATATTGTGATCCAAATTCATATACTAAAGGAAGGCTAACTTCTGACAAGCGGAGCGAGGTCCGTCGCCAGAAGGTTTGGGCCGTCGCAAAGTACGGATCGTTGCCACCGCCTATATATACATCTTGTAAGCCGTCGGCTAGAGTTTATCAGATTATAAGATATCCCATGGTGTTTGTAAACATTCCCCGATATAGTTGAGTTTTGTTGGCTGACGCCCGTGGTTTTTTTCCCTTCTGTATTGGAAGGGGTTTTCCATGTTAAATCTCGTGTCTCCGCTGCATTTTCTTTTATCGTTCTTCGTTATTTGCTTGTCGCGTTTATAACACAACTGACAGGACAGCAGACGACTGCTATTATATCATCAGGATTCAGAAGTTAGGATAACGTGATCACTGAATCAATGTTGGGATGCAATGGTCAAATAGTTTATGTGAGCAAACAAGGGAAACAAAATGGAAGCGGGGCGGATGATGGTACTAAATGTTTATGTATAAATTGTTTGCGTAATACTAGCTAGTAGGATATGTTCTTTTTCTTTACAAGAGATAATATAGTGTTAACCAACAAAGTAAGTAGTCTAATTTCAGATGTTAAGTAAGGAGAACGCAGCAGAATACGAGGAAGCACTTGCGGTTCGTGTCAGGTAGGTTTCCAGTTCATAATCGGAACTTCAGAAGTATTGTCAACAAGTTCACAACTTAGAAAAGGGTCAGCAAGTAGTGATGCTTTCAGAATTCATAGACTGATTTCACAGGGTAATTGAACATAATGACATGCTTGCAGTACCATTATTTGATGAGGAACAAAGAAAAGAGAGCTGAATAACAAACCAAACAGGAGTGACAAGTAACTTCTACTAAAGCATTTTGAACGCAAAAGGCCACTGTATGATCTTGGTTTCATTTCATAGGCATCTGGTTACTCCGGTAGTCACCATAGGCAGGTTAAATCAATTGATAAGTAACTGCTACGGAAGCATAATTATTTTGGCAAAATCCGTCGATCTATTAATAATCGTGAATAGTAGTACAAAGCATTTTGAGCACAAAAGGACACTTGAGAGGAATAATTTCGTTCCATATGCATCAGGCAGTTACCATACACAAGGCAAGTTGTGGAGTCTTTCTAGAGTCGATGGGTTATTTGGAGGACATATGATGATGTTGTATGCCCTCCTTCGAGAAATTCCCTGCACCTAGAATAAAACACTGCTCCATGAAAATATCCCAGCGTAATTGCCAACCGGCAGGTGCTATCATATCATCAGTGGCGGAGCTTACAAGGAATTATGGGTGGGGGGCAAAACATAAAATATTTGTATCTGGGGGGGGGGGGGGGGGGGGGGCAAAATGCTCAAAACAATCTCTTCTAAGCCTTGTAAAAAAAATTCCTTCAGTAATTCTTAAAAAGTTGTGTGTGGGGGGGGGGGGGGGGGCAGTACCCCCCCTGACTTGTACATAGCTCCGCCTCTGCATACCATCATGATTAAGTAAGTTAATATGATCACTGAATAAATCTTGGGATTCAATGGTGAAATAACTGATGTGTGTAAACAACGGAAACAATACGAAAAAGGGACACATTATGGTTTAAATTGTTTGCTTGATACCAGCTAGTAGGACCTGCTCTTTTTTTACAAGAGATAATCTAGTGTCAACCAAGAAAGTAAGTACGTAGTCTGATTTTCAGATGTTAAGGAGACAGAATCAACACGAGGAAACACTCACGGTTCGTGTCAGGTCAGGATCAGAAGTATGGCCAACTAGTTCAAGTCTTAGCAAACGGACAGCAACTAGTGATGCCTTCAGAATTCATAGACTGATTTCACAGCGTAATTGAACATAATGACATGCTCGCAGCAACATCATCTGACGAGGAACAAAAAAAAAATGAAAACTGAATGGCAAACCAAACATGAGTGACAAGAAACTGCTACTGAAGCATTTTGAACGCAAGAGGCCACTATATGAGCTTGGTTTCGTTTCATAGGCATCTGGTAGTTGCTACCACAGGCAGGTTATGTGGCCTCTGGAGCGAAGAGAAAATATTGTGACCACATTTTTTTTTTAAATTGGGCAAAAGCTTTGCCCATTCTATTAATTAAGGAGAAGTTTTACAAGAACGTAAAAGGTGTTAAACTTATTACACGATCACTCTCCCGGCATCAAATAGCCCAAATTCTTTGCACCCGCTATGACCCAAAGTCTAGCCTCGTTTTTAACCCTATCGAAGACGACTTGCGAAGGCGCACGCTTGTTGTTGAAGACCCTATTGTTCCGCTCCTTCCACACCTCCCAAAGCATTAGCATCATACATTGACCCTATTGTGACCACATTGACTTAGACAGAGAGCATCATACATTTTTTTAAGTAAATCGATTCTACAACAAAGTAAGCTAAGTATGCGGAGCAGATAGCAGTCCTAGCCTCATAGGATGGAACAATCAAAGACTATCTTTATCCTCATGGATGCAAGTACCACATTCTCTCTGTCCTCATAGGCTCATAGGCCATCTTCCTCTCTGTGGATTTAACTGACATGAGCTTGTCGATCAGGTACCAAATTCTCTGATGAGGCGGTGAGCATATATAGCTGCTGGCTACACTGTCCAATTTATCGGCAGCCTGCAGCCGCAGGTACCTGATAACAGCCTGATTACCGGAGAAGACAACGAATTCGACCTAGAACCTACTGCAGTATATAACTCTCGAGTGCCGGCATCAGAGATCAGTAAGAAGAACACAAGGAAGCATCGGAGCACAACCTGATGCTTAAAGTGTGTCACTGGTAGGCAGAGAGAGTTGCAAGATCATGCTAATTCCTAGAGCGACAAAAAAGGATTGGCAGTCTGGCCGGGGATGAGGCCGCACGGACCGAGCCGATTCCACCCATCAGCGAACAGGTGCCGTTGCTGCTCGGCATGCCAGCAGCGCGTGACTCCCGCCGAATCAGGAGTGCGTCCAGAAGGCCTGCGCCGACGTAGGGCGATGCCAAGCTGCACATTCGTGCACCGTAATGGAACACGGCCCCTACAATGCGTCCCAAGCCCAGTCGATCCCGCCACCTTAATGCCCCCGCTAGGGTTACAGACCATCGCTACTTGGCTCGGCGATCACACATGACATCCGCCACTATTTGAACCACTTCATCCAGACATAAGGAAGCGGTGTGGGACTAAACATTGACTACTCACGCGCGCGAGGCCAAGCGTCCGATCTGCTCTGAACCGCGCGCGAGGCCAAGCGTCCGATCGGAGCCTCAATGCGATCTCCGCCCAGCCCCAGCGCGGCCACAGAGCCACGGCCGCAGTGCGCGCGGGCGTCTGCCTCCCGGCATGATCTCGACTAGGGGCGACGGCTGAAGGAAGAGGAGCGCGCACGGCTAGGACACCCACCAAGGAATCGAGGCGAAGCGTGTCCACTCTTCGATCGGAGTCGTCCGCCTTTAATTTGGCCGCGCGCAGCTTATCCTTATGCTTGTGAACGCCAGACTCTTCTCGTTCTCGGAGACGGACTGTGTTTTTTTACACAGCGCTACACCCATCGGATGCAGCTCCAGCCGGCAGGGTGCGCATTACACCGGCGTCCACTACGTGTTTGACGATTTTCATTGCTTAACTGGGGCGCTCTGCTAAGCAGTCGATACACCGTCAGGTCAGGTCGTTACTACCTTCAGAGGTGGGCATGTCAGGGTCAGCTACACTTGAGCTTCTATTGAGGCGCTGGGACAATGTTGTGATGATCGAAGGAAACTATCCCCGGTTGCATTGCATGCTAGTACCTGCGGTGGATGGAGACGCCGTCGTACAGATAATGAAGATCTTCCACCCTTGTGCCATTACAAAATGTCGGTTAATATCCGCCAGTATTTGAACCCAAGTTACCGAATATTCGTTGGATGGAGGTTCCGGATGATGTTTTCATGCATAGGGCGAAAAAATTGGGTGTTTCTTTGGCCGTGCCGAGTGAGATATATGTCCGGGGCTGTTCGTCCACATTAAAACAATGGTTTCCTGATAAGAGCATCTCCACTCGTCTTCGCGAACAGGCCCCCGGCGTGCCATTTTTTCATCCGGACGGCGAAAAATGATCCAGCCGCGTCCCCGGTTCCTCGTTTTTCGCCGGATTTGGGCTTTCATCCATCCGGCGAGCCCACGCCAACCCCGGCCTACCGGGGAGCGCTCGGGGACTCCGGACGAAGCGAAAGCGCGCGAAACGCCGAGATATTTCTCCCGCGCTTTTCGCTTCGTCTTCGCCGCAGAGGTGGACCCGACCGGTCAGCGACACACGCATCGTCTTCCGCGCGCACTAAAAGCCTGCCGCCGGTCAGCTCGCCGCGGACGCGTCGCATTCCACGCGTCATTTAATCGCCGGCACCAGCCGCGCCTATATACCCCGCTCCACTCGCCGCGACGCGTATCCCCGCTCCACTCTCCCTCCACTCTCCCGATCCATGGCGTTCTACGACGACGATGGCGCAGCCAACAACGGCTTCCCCCGCCGGTCGCTCCACGCGTGGGAGGGGCACCTCCTCCACCAGGCGGGGTACCCCTGCCCGCCGGACACGAGGCCTCCCGGCGGCGGGTGGCGGCTAAGTGCTGGCGACGTACCAATCCCGCCGCCGCCCCGGGGCCACGCCCTCGACGTCGCCATCGAGGAGGCTCGACTGACGATGTCGGACGAGGAGCGCGCCGAGCCACGCCACCACCCCGACAACTACACGGTGTGGAACTCGTACTACCTGCGGCGGTGGGAGCAGGAGCTCGCCTCCTACGACGGCCCGCCGCCTCCGCCTCCGCGCAACAACGCCGCGGGCCACCGACGTTGGTGGAGCGCGCCGGATAGGACGCTGGCGAACGTCCTCGAGCACATCGAGGGCGGCAACTTCCCGTTGCTGACGATTCCCCCTCCATCGAGGGCATCGGCCAGCCGCCGCCAGGGAAACATCTGGCAGCCACGGCGCATGGCTGCCAGCTCGTCGTCTTCCGGATCGGCGTCGAGGCCATCCTTGGCGCCGGTGAAAAAGGCGGCGACGTCTCCGTCGACACCGGCGCACGTCAAGAAGGAGTCGGCGTCTCCACCGCCGAGCAGAGGGCGCAGCAGCGGCGCCCTCGTCATCCGCGACCAACCCTCCTCCCCGCAGCGTGGGCGGAAGAGGAAGTCGGCGAAGAAGGAGGACGCCGCGGCCGCCATCAACGCCGCCGCAAACAAGCTCGCCGAGGAGGAGGCGAAGCGCGCGGAGGATGCTGCCGTGGCGGAGGCGATCGCCAGGTCGCTCAAGGACCTGGTGCCCGCCGACAACGCCCTCCCCGAGGACGCCGCGCTGGAGTGGTCGAGGCGCGACTGGGAGCGCGAGGAGGCGGAGCAGCAGCGGCGGCTGCTGGATCTGGCCGCCGCGCGTCAACTCGCCGCCCGCGCCACCGCTCCAACCGCCGCCGACGACGTCGCTCGCTACCGCCGGCCTGCGACACCTCCATCCGGCGTCGCCGTCCCCGTCATCGACCTCGAAGCCTCCGACGACGAATGGTACAAGCCATCGCCGTCCCCGCCTCGCACCAGCGGCCGGTGGGGAGACGCCGGCCAGGGCAACAGCAAGGCCGCGCCGCCGCAGTTTGACGGCGACGGCTCCGACGATGATGGCGGCGACGGCGGCGACTACACGGTGTTCTACCGCCATTTGGGCATGTAGAGCGCCGTGTTTTAAAATTTAGAGTTGTATTCCCCTAGCCGAATTCGAAACATAGTCGAATCCGGCCTCTATGTATGAATTCGTGATGGGATTCGTAGCATAGAAAACAAAAAAATTCCTACTGCGAGAACGCAATCCAAGCCAAGATGCAATCTAGAAGACGGTATCAACGAGGGGATGAACGAGACTAACCCTTGAAGATTTCCAAAGCCTACGAGATTAGATCTCGTTGTTGCAGAAGATGATCACTTGCCGCTTTCAAAAGCGCGTAGAAGATCTTGACGGTGCCACAATCGGGCAACACCTCCGTACTCGGTCACACGTTCGGTGTTGATGACGACGTCCTTCTCCCCGTTCCAGCGGGCAGCGGAAGTAGTAGATCCTCCTCGGAATCCCGGCAGCACGATGGCGAACCGGGCAGCGGAAGTAGTAGATCCTCCTCGGAATCCCGGGCAAGACGATGGCGTGGTGGCGTGGTGGTGGAGATTCGACAGGCTTCGCCTCATGCGTTGCGGGAGAGATATGTGGAGAGGGGTGCTAGGGTTTG
>NC_061514.1:200708266-200736305 GCF_022539505.1 Lolium rigidum | reverse complement strand
CGGCTCCGTCAATCTTCTGGAAAAATAAGACCTTTCGCGTAAATTCCGAGGATTTTCCTGAAAGTTGGATTTCTGCACAAAAAAGAGACACCAGAGCAATTCTGCTGAAAACAGCGTTAGTCCGTGTTAGTTACATCCAAAATACACAAATTAGAGGCAAAACAATAGCAAAAGTGTTCGGGAAAGTAGATACGTTTTGGACGTATCAGGCGGTGCATTAGCATAGGTTCACCCACACAACACTTATCGAAACAATGAAGATTAATCAGCTATATGAAGCAAAAGCACTAGACTAAATTCCCGTGTGTCCTCAAGAACTTTTGGTCATTATAAGTAAACAAACCGGCTTGTCCTTTGTGCTAAAAAGGATTGGGCCACTCGCTGCAATTATTACTCTCGCATTTTACTTACTTGTACTTTATTCATCTGCTATATCAAAACACCCTGAATACTTGTCTGTGAGCATTTACAGTGAATCCTTCATCGAAACTGCTTGTCAACACCTTCTGCTCCTCGTTGGGTTCGACACTCTTATTATCGAAAGTACTACGATACACCCCCTATATTTGTGGGTCATCAACACTCCTCCATGGTATGTGAAATGTTGGAAGGCACCCGAGGATTCGGTTAGCCATGACTTGTGAAAGCAAAAGGTTGGGAGGAGTGTCATCCATAAATAAAACTAAAATACATGTGTAAACAAAAGAGAAGAGGGATGAACTACCTTGCTGGTAGAGATAACGTCCTTCATGGGAGCCGCTCTTTGAAAGTCTGTTTGACGAGGGGGTTAGAGTGCCCACTACCATTCGTTGACAACAACAAACACCTCTCAAAACTTTACTTTTATGCTATCTTTATGATTTCAAAACTTGAAAACCTCTAGCACATGATTTAATCCCTGTTTCCCTCTGCGAAGGGCCTTTCTTTTACTTTATGTTGAGTCAGTTTACCTACTTCTTTCTATCTTAGAAGCAAACACTTGTGTCAACTGCGTGCATTGATTCTTACATGCTTGCTTATTTCACTCATCATATTACTTTGTGTTGACAATTATCCATGAGATAGACATGTTGAAAGTTGAAAGCAATTGCTGAAACTTAAATCTTCCTTTGTGTTGCTTCAAAACCTCTTATTAAGAATCTATTGCTTTATGAGTTAACTCTTATGCAATACTTTCTGATGCTTGTCTTGAAAGTATTATTCATGAAAAGTTTTTGCTATATGATTCAGTTGTTTAGTCATTATCTTTTTTGTTAGCAAACTATAGACCATTGCTTTGAGTCACTTCATTCATCTCATATGCTTTACAATGGTATTGATCAAGATTATGTTGGTAGCATGTCACTTCAGAAATTATTCTTTTTATCATTTACCTACTCGAGGACGAGTAGGAACTAAGCTTGGGGATGCTTGATACGTCTCCAACGTATCTATAATTTCTGATGTTCCATGCTTATATTATACCAATTGCTACATGTTTTATATACACTTTGTATCATTTTTATGCATTTTCCGGGACTAACCTATTAACAAGATGCCGAAGTGCCAGTTCCTATTTTCTGCTGTTTTTGGTTTCAGAAATTCTACACATGAAATATTCTCGGAATCGGACCCTGATACGTCCCAAGCGTATCTATATTTTCTTATGTTCCATGCTACTTTTATGACGATACTCACATGTTTTATACACACTTTATGTCATTATTATGCATTTTCCGGCACTAACCTATTGACGAGATGCCGAAGAGCCGCTTCGTTGTTTTCGTTGTTTTTGGTTTCAGAAATCCTACAAAGGAAATATTCTTGAAATTGGATGAAATCAACGCCCAGGGTCTTATTTTTCCACGAAGATTCCAGAAGACCGAAAGGGAAACGAAGTGGGGCGACGGGGCGCCGACACCACAGGGCCACGCGGCCAGGGTGGGGCCCGCGCCGCCCTATGGTGTGGGGCCCCCGTCAGCCCTCCGACTCCGCCCTTCCGCCTACTTAAAGCCTTCGTCGCGAAAACCCCAGTACCGAGAGCCACGATACGGAAAACCTTCCAGAGACGCCGCCACCGCCAATCCCATCTCGGGGGATTCATGAGATCGCCTTCGGCACCCTGCCGGAGAGGGGAATCATCTCCCGGAGGACTCTTCATCACCATGATCGCCTCCGGATTGATGTGTGAGTAGTTCACCCTTGGACTATGGGTCCATAGCAGTAGATAGATGGTTGTCTTCTCGTCATTGTGCTATCATGTTAGATCTTGTGAGCTGCCTATCATAATCAAGATCATCTGCTACATGTTGTGTTTGTTGGTATCCGATGAATATGGAATACTATGTCAAGTTGATTATCAATCTATCATATATGTGTTGTTTATGTTCTTGCATGCTCTCCGTTGCTAGTAGAGGCTCTGGCCAAGTTGATACTTGTGACTCCAAGAGGGAGTATTTATGCTCGATAGTGGGTTCATGCCTCCATTGAATCGCAGGACGATGATGAGAAAGTTCTAAGGTTGTGGATGTGTTGTTGCCACTAGGGATAAAACATCAATGCTTTGTCTAAGGATATTTGTGTTGATTACATTACGCACCATACTTAATGCAATTGTCCGTTGTTTGCAACTTAATACTGGAAGGGGTTCGGATGATAACCCGAAGGTGGACTTTTTAGGCATAGATGCATGTCGGATAGCGGTCTATGTACTTTGTCGTAATGCCCTGATTAAATCTCATAGTAGTCATCGTGATATATGTATGTGCATTGTTATGCCTTCTTTATTTGTCAATTGCCCAACTGTAATTTGTTCACCCAACATCTGCTATCTTATGGGAGAGACACCACTAGTGAACTGTGGACCCCGGTCCATTCTTTACATCTGAAATACAATCCACTGCAAACTCTGTTCTTTACTGTTCTTCGCAAACAAACATCATCTTCCACACGATACATTTAATCCTTTGTTTACAGCAAGCCGGTGAGATTGACAACCTCACTGTTACGTTTGGGCAAAGTACTTTGATTGTGTTGTGCAGGTTCCACGTTGGCGCCGGAATCCCTGGTGTTGCGCCGCACTACACTCCGTCACCAATGACCTTCACGTGATCCTTGACTCCTACTGGTTCGATAAACCTTGGTTTCTTACTGAGGGAAACTTGCTGCTGTACGCATCACACCTTCCACTTGGGGTTCCCAACGGGCGTGTGCTTTACGCGTATCAAGCTAAATTTCTGGCGTCGTTGCCGGGGAGATCAAGACACGCTACAAGGGGAGTCTCTGATGTCTACGGGAGCTTCTATTCTTGTAGACAGTGTTGGGCCTCCAAGAGCAGAGGTTTGTAGAACAGCAGCAAGTTTCCCTTAAGTGGATCACCCAAGGTTTATCAAACTCAGGGAGGAAGAGGTCAAAGATATCCCTCTCATGCAACCCCGCAACCACAAAGCAAGAAGTCTCTTGTGTCCCCAACACACCTAATAGGTGCACTAGTTTGGCGAAGAGATAGTGAAATACAGGTGGTATGAATGAATATGAGCAAGTAGTAATGGCGCCGGAAAATAGCTTGTCTGGCGTGTAGTTGATGGTGGTAATATGGTAGCAAGTAGTAACGTAAAGAAACAGTAAACAAGCAGCGATAGAAGTATTTAGGAACAAGGCCTAGGGAATAGACTTTCACTAGTGGACACTCTCAACTTTGATCACATAACAGAATAGATAAATGCATACTCTACACTCTTGTTGGATGATGAACACATTGCGTAGGATTACACGAACCCTCAATGCCGGAGTTAACAAGCTCCACAATTCAATGTTCATATTTAAATAACCTTAGAGTGCATGAAAGATCAACACGACTAAACCAAGTACTAGCACAGCATGCACACTGTCACCTTCACACTATGTAGGAGGAATAGATCACATCAATACTATCATAGCAATAGTTAACTTCACAATCTACAAGAGATCATGATCATAGCATACGCCAAGTACTAACACGGATGCACACACCGTCACCATTACACCGTGCGGGAGGAATAAAACTACTTTAATAACATCACTAGAGTAGCACATAGATAAATTGTGATACAAAACACATTGCAATCATAAAGAGATATAAATAAGCACTTCACTACGCCATTCATAACAGTGAATAAGTATTCCGTGAAATATAGCCTAAGAGACCCACACGGTGCACACACTGTCACCTTTACACACGTGGGACAAGGAGTCTCCGGAGATCACATAAGTAAAATTCACTTGACTAGCATAACGACATCTAGATTACAAGCATCATCATATGAATCTCAATCATGTAAGGCAGCTCATGAGATTATTGTATTGAAGTACATAGGAGAGAGATGAACCACATAGCTACCGGTACAGCCCCGAGCCTCGATGGAGAACTACTCCCTCCTCATGGGAGACAGCAGCGTTGATGGAGATGGCGGTGGTGTCGATGGAGGAGCCTTCCGGGGGCACTTCCCCGCCCCGGCAGCGTGCCGGAACAGAGACTCCTGTCCCCCAGATCTTGGCTTCGCGATGGCGGCGGCTCTGGAAGGTTTTCCGTATCGTGGCTTTTTTCGTGTCGAGGTTTTAGGTCTGGGACCTTTATATAGGCGAAGAGGCGGCGTCGGGAAGGTCGAAGGGGCGACGACACCATAGGGGCGCGGCCAAGGCCTGGGCCGCGCCACCCCGTCGTCCGGGGCCCACAGGGCCCTCCTCCGGCGGCTCTCGGGTGTTCCGGATGCTTCCGGGCAAAATAGGAACCCGGGCGTTGATTTCGTCCAATTCCGAGAATATTTCGTTACTAGGATTTCGAAACCAAAAACAGCGAGAAAACAGAACCGGCACTTCGGCATCTTGTTAATAGGTTAGTTCCAGAAAATGCACGAATATGACATAAAATGTGCATATAACATGTAGATATCATCAATAATGTGGCATGGAACACAAGAAATTATCGATAAGTCGGAGACGTATCAGCATCCCCAAGCTTAGTTTCTGCTCGTCCCGAGCAGGTAAACGATAACAAAGATAATTTCTGGAGTGACATGCCATCATAAACTTGATCATACTATTGTAAGCATATGTAATGAATGCAGCGATCAAAACAATGGTAATAACATGAGTAAACAACTGAATCATAAAGCAATGACTTTTCATGAATAGCACTTTCAAGACAGGCATCAATAAGTCTTGCATAAGAGTTAACTCATAAAGCAATAAATTCATAGTAAAGGTATTGAAGCAACACAAAGGAAGATTAAGTTTCAGCGGTTGCTTTCAACTTGTAACATGTATATCTCATTGATAATTGTCAATGCAAAGCAATATAACAAGTGCAATAAGCAAGTATGTAAGAATCAATGCACAGTTCACACAAGTGTTTGCTTCTTGAGGTGGAGAGAGATAGGTGAACTGACTCAACATAAAAGTAAAAAAGAATGGTCCTTCAAAGAGGAAAGCATCGATTGCTATATTTGTGCTAGAGCTTTTATTTTGAAAACATGAAACAATTTTGTCAACGGTAGTAATAAAGCATATGAGTTATGTAAATTATATCTTATAAGTTGCAAGCCTCATGCATAGTATACTAATAGTGCCCGCACCTTGTCCTAATTAGCTTGGAATACCGGATCATCGCAATACACATGTTTTAACCAAGTGTCACAATGGGGTACCTCCATGCCGCCTGTACAAAGGTCTAAGGAGAAAGCTCGCATTTTGGATTTCTCGCTTTTGATTATTCTCAACTTAGACATCCATACCGGGACAACATGGACAACAGATAATGGACTCCTCTTTAATGCATAAGCATGTGGCAACAATTATTATTCTCATATGAGATTGAGGATATATGTCCAAAACTGAAACTTCCACCATGAATCATGGCTTCAGTTAGCGGCCCAATGTTCTTCTCTAACAATATGTATGCTCCAACCATTAAGGTGGTAGATCTCTCTTACTTCTGACAAGACGGACATGCATAGCAACTCACATGATATTCAACAAAGAGTAGTTGATGGCGTCCCCAGAAACATGGTTATCGCACAACAAGCAACTTAATAAGAGATAAAGTGCATAAGTTCATGTTCAATACCACGATAGTTTTTAAGCTATTTGTCCCATGAGCTATATATTGCAAAGGTGAATGATGGAATTTTTAAAGGTAGCACTCAAACAATTTACTTTGGAATGGCGGAGAAATACCATGTAGTAGGTAGGTATGGTGGACACAAATGGCATAGTGGTTGGCTCAAGGATTTTCGATGCATGAGAAGTATTCCCTCTCGATACAAGGTTTAGGCTAGCAAGGTTATTTGAAACAAACACAAGGATGAACGGTGCAGCAAAACTCACATAAAAGACATATTGTAAACATTATAAGACTCTACACCGTCTTCATTGTTGTTCAAAACTCAATACTAGATATTATCTAGACTCTAGAGAAACCAAATATGCAAACCAAATTAGCAAGCTCTAAGCGTTTCTTCATTAATGGGTGCAAAGTATATGATGCAAGAGCTTAAACATGAGCACAACAATTGCCAAGTATCACATTATCCAAGACATTTTATCAATTACTACATGTAGCATTTTCCGTTTCCAATCATATAACAATTTAACGAAGAAGAAACTTTGCCATGAATACTATGAGCTAAGAACACATGTGTTCATATGAACCAGCGGAGCGTGTCTCTCTCCCACACAAGCATTTATTCAAACAAAAACAAAAACAAAAGCACACAGACGCTCCAAGTAAAGTACATAAGATGTGACCGAATAAAAATATAGTTTCAAGAGAAGGAACCTGATAATTTGTCGATGAAGAAGGGGATGCCTTGGGCATCCCCAAGCTTAGATGCTTGAGTCTTCTTGAAATATGCAGGGGTGAACCACCGGGTCATCCCCAAGCTTAGACCTTTCACTCTTCTTGATCATAGTATATCATCCTCCTCTCTTGATCCTTGAAAACTTCCTCCACACCAAACTCGAAACAACTCATTAGAGGGTTAGTGCACAATAAAAATTAACATGTTCAGAGGTGACACAATCATTCTTAACACTTCTGGACATTGCATAAATCTACTGGATATTAATGGATCAAAGAAATTCATCCAACATAGCAAAAGAGGCAATGCGAAATAAAAGGCAGAATCTGTCAAAACAGAACAGTCCGTAAAGATGGATTTAATTGAGGCACCAGACTTGCTCAAATGAAAATGCCCAAATTTAATGAAAGTTGCGTACATATCTGAGGATCACTCACGTAAATTGGCATAATTTTCTGAGTTACCTACAGAGAATTAGTCCCAGATTCGTGACAGCAAAGAAATCTGTTTCTGCACAGTAATCCAAATCTAGTATTCACTTTACTATCAAAGACTTTACTTGGCACAACAAAACTCAAAACTAAGATAAGGAGAGGTTGCTACAGTAGTAAACAACTTCCAAGACACAAATATAAAACAAAGTACTGTAGCAAAATAACACATGGGTTATCTCCCAAGAAGTTCTTTCTTTATAGCCGTTAAGATGGGCTCAGCAGTTTTAATGATGCACTCGCAAGAGATAGTATTTGAAGCAAAAGAGAGCATCAAGAGGCAAATTCAAAACACATTTAAGTCTAACATGCTTCCTATGCATAGGAATCTTTTAAATAAACAAGTTCATGAAGAGCAAAGTAACAAGCATAGGAAGATAAAACATGTGTAACTTCAAAAATTTCAACATATAGAGAGGCATTTTAGTAACATGAAAATTTCTACAACCATATTTTCCTCTCTCATAATAACTTTCAGTAGCATCATGAGCGAACTCAACAATATAACTATCACATAAAGCATTCTTATCATGAGTCTCATGCATAAAATAATTACTCTCCACATAGGCATAGTCAATTTTATTAGTTGTAGTGGGAGCAAATTCAACAAAGTAGCTATCATTATTATTCTCATCAAGTGTAGGAGGCATAGTATAGTCACAACAAAATTTACTCTCCATAGTAGGTGGCACCAAAAGACCACTATCATTATAATCATCATAAATAGGAGGCAAAGTATCATCAAAGTAAATTTTCTCCTCAATGCTTGGGGGACTAAAAATATCATGCTCATCAAAGCCAGCTTCCCCAAGCTTAGAATTTTCCATATCATTAGCAACAATGGTATTCAAAGTGTTCATGCTAATATGTTCCATGGGTTTTTTAATTTTTGCATCAAACCATCCATGTCTTAAATCAGGAAATAGAATAAGAAGCTCATTGTTGTCCATTATGCCAAACTAGTGTAAACAAGAAACAAAAAGATGCAATTTCAGGATCTAAAGGAAATAGCTTCGAGTACTTACAACGGCGAAAATAGCTTAGTAGCCGAGATCCGGAGTGTGAGTACCTTTTACCTTTCCTCCCCGACAACGGCGCCGGAAAATAGCTTGATGTCTACGGGAGCTTCTATTCTTGTAGACAGGTGTTGGGCCTCCAAGAGCGAGAGGTTTGTAGAACAGCAGCAAGTTTCCCTTAAGTGGATCACCCAAGGTTTATCGAACTCGGGGAGGAAGAGGTCAAAGATATCCCTCTCATGCAACCCTGCAACCACAAAGCAAGAAGTCTCTTGTGTCCCCAACACACCTAATAGGTGCACTAGTTCGGCGAAGAGATAGTGAAATACAGGTGGTATGAATGAATATGAGCAGTAGTAACGGCGCCGTGAAAATAGCTTGTCTGGCGTGTAGTTGATGGTGGTAATATGGTAGCAGTAGTAACGCGATAAAACAAGTAAACAAGCAGCGATAGCGTATTTAGGAACAAGGCCTAGGGAATAGACTTTCACTAGTGGACACTCTCAACTTTGATCACATAACAGAATAGATAAATGCATACTCTACACTCTTGTTGGATGATGAACACATTGCGTAGGATTACACGAACCCTCAATGCCGGAGTTAACAAGCTCCACAATTCAATGTTCATATTTAAATAACCTTAGAGTGCATGAAAGATCAACACGACTAAACCAAGTACTAACACAACATGCACACTTGTCACCTTCACACTATGTAGGAGGAATAGATCACATCAATACTATCATAGAAATAGTTAACTTCACAATCTACAAGAGATCATGATCATAGCATACGCCAAGTACTAACACGGATGCACACACTTGTCACCATTACACCGTGCGGGAGGAATAAAACTACTTTAATAACATCACTAGAGTAGCACATAGATAAATTGTGATACAAAACACATTGCAATCATAAAGAGATATAAATAAGCACTTCACTACGCCATTCATAACGGTGAATAAGTATTCTGTGAAATATAGCCTAAGAGACCCACACGGTGCACACACTCGTCACCTTTACACACGTGGGACAAGGAGTCTCCGGAGATCACATAAGTAAAATTCACTTGACTAGCATAACGACATCTAGATTACAAGCATCATCATATGAATCTCAATCATGTAAGGCAGCTCATGAGATTATTGTATTGAAGTACATAGGAGAGAGATGAACCACATAGCTACCGGTACAGCCCCGAGCCTCGATGGAGAACTACTCCCTCCTCATGGGAGACAAGCAGCGTTGATGGAGATGGCGGTGGTGTCGATGGAGGAGCCTTCCGGGGCACTTCCCCGCCCGGCAGCGTGCCGGAACAGAGACTCCTGTCCCCCAGATCTTGGCTTCGCGATGGCGGCGGCACTGGAAGGTTTTCCGTATCGTGGCTTTTTTCGTGTCGAGGTTTTAGGTCTGGGACCTTTATATAGGCGAAGAGGCGGCGTCAGAAGGTCGAAGGGGCGACGACACCATAGGGGGGCGCGGCCAAGGCCTGGGCCGCGCCACGCTGTCGTCTGGGGCCCACAGGGCCCTCCTCTGGTGGCTCTCGGGTGTTCTGGATGCTTCCGGGCAAAATAGGAACCTGGGCGTTGATTTCGTCCAATTCCGAGAATATTTCGTTACTAGGATTTCGAAACCAAAAACAGCAGAAAACGAGAACCGGCACTTCGGCATCTTGTTAATAGGTTAGTTCCAGAAAATGCACGAATATGACATAAAATGTGCATATAACATGTAGATATCATCAATAATGTGGCATGGAACACAAGAAATTATCGATACGTCGGAGACGTATCAGTCTCCCACATCCAATCTCTTTACTTTGTTTTTGTCTTGCTTTACTTTGTTTTATTTACTGCTTTGTTTGCTTATTATATCAAAAACACAAAAAATTAGTTGCTAGCTTTACTTTATTTACTGTCTTGTTCTCTATATTAAAAAACACACAAAAATTAGTTACTTGCATTTACCTTTTGTTTATTTCATCATGTTTCCTCCTAAATACACTCTAAAAGACATACCGGTAGGACGAGGGTCTATCATTGGAAGAGATAATATAGAAGCATTTTTCACCCATGTTAGTATGGATGAAGATTTTGAAGATACACCCTTGGTAAAAGTTGCTCCTACTTATGAGAGTGCTACTGCCTGTTTAATACACATGTTGGAAACTAGATTTGTTAATCTCAATCCTATAATTCAACATATGTTTCTTACACTCTCTGATTTGGAAAGGGGAGAAAAGAGAAATTTTATTTTAAAAGTCCTTCTTAAATAATTTGGTGATGTAGCAAGAGAGGCTAGAAAAGTATTTATTAAATATAAGATGCTTGGCTCTTATACCAACTTTGCTAGTACCCTTGCAAAAATGGAAAAAGATAGATTAAAGTACACTAATAAAGTTAATTGTGAAGGGGAGATTAAAACATCAATACCTTGCAAGCTCTTAGGAATGTGCGAGGCACTAGAAAAGAATTATGATTGGATTGTTCCTGAAAATTTGTTTGATGAGAATAGCAAGCCTAAGAGTAATGAAAAAGGGGCCTCTCAAACTTACATAGATAAGATACAATGCATAGTTGAGAAAACTCCAATCCCCTATGTTGATGCTTCATCTCTTGATAATACTTGATCCACACTTTCTACGCCTAGCTGAAAGGCGTTAAAGAAAAACGCTTATGGGAGACAACCCATTATTTTACTTCTGCACTTTTGTTTTATATTTGAGTCTTGGAAGTTGTTACTACTGTAGCAACCTCTCCTTATCTTTATTATATTGCATTGTTGTGCCAAGTAAAGTCTTTGATAGTAAAGTCAATACTAGATTTAGATTACTGCGCAGAAACAGATTTCTTACTGTCACGAAATTGAGCAGCCCCTTCTGTAGGAAATCATTATTATTTGTGCTAGTGAAGTCACACAACTTAGTATTCTCAACAGTACCCATTTTAGCAGTAGTAAATAAAGCAAACTAGATAAAGTAAATGCAAGTAACTAATTTTTTTGTGTTTTTGATATAGAGAACAAGAGAGTAAATAAAGTAAAGCTAGCAACTAATTTTTTTGTGTTTTTGATATAAGAAGCAAACAAAGCAGTAAATAAAGTAAAACAAAGCAAGACAAAAACAAAGTAAAGAGATTGGAAGTGGAGACTCCCCTGTAGCGTGTCTTGATCTCCCCGGCAACGGCGCCGTAAATTTGCTTGATGCGTGTAGTTGACACGTCCGTTGGGAACCCCAAGAGGAAGGTGTGATGCGCACAGTAGCAAGTTTCCCTCGCAAGAAACCAAGGTTTAATCGAACCAAGTAGGAGTCAAGAAGCACGTTGAAGGTTGATGGTGGCGGAGTGTAGTGCGGCGCAACACCACAGATTCGGCGCCAACGTGGAACCCGCACAACACAATCACGGAACTTTGCCCCAACGTAACGAGTGAGGTTGTCAATCTCACCGGCTTGCTCGTAAACAAAGGATTAGATGTATAGTGTGGATGATGATGTTTGTTTGCGAAGAACAGTAAAGAACAATTGCAGCAGATTGTATTTCAGATGTAAAGAATAGGACCGGGGTCCACAATTCACTAGTGGTGTCTCTCCCATAAGATAGCAGATGTTGGGTGAACAAATTACAGTTGGCCAATTGACAAATAAAGAAGGCATAACAATGCACATACATATATCATGATGAGTACTATGAGATCTAATCAGGGCATTACGACAAAGTACACGTGACCGCTATCCAGCATGCATCCGTGCCTAAAAAGTCCACCTTCGAGGTTATCGTCCGAACCCCTCCAGCATTAAGTTGTAAACAACGGACAATTGCATTAAGTATGGTGCGTAATGTAATCAACACAAATATCCTTAGACAAATCATCGATGTTTTATCCCTAGTGGCAACAAGCACATCCACAACCTTAGAACTTTCGTCACTCGTCCCAGATTTAATGGAGGCATGAACCCACTATCGAGCATAAATACCCCCTCTTGGAGTCACAAGTATCAACTTGGCCGCAGCCTCTACTAGCAACGGAGAGCATGCAAGAACATAAATAACATATATGATAGATTGATAATCAACTTGACATAGTATTCAATATTCATCGGATCCCAAGAAACACAACATGTAGGATTACAGATAGATGATCTTGATCATGATAGGGAGCTCACAAGATCTAACATTATAGCACAATGAGGAGAAGACAGCCATCTAGCTACTGCTATGGACCCATAGTCCAGGGGTGAACTACTCACACATCGATCCGGAGGCGATCATGGCGATGAAGCGACCTCCGGGAGATGATTCCCCTCTCCGGCAGGGTGCCGGAGGCGATCTCCCGAATCCCCCGAGATGGGATTGGCGGCGGCTGATGGCGTGTATTTCACACGTTCGTTGGGCAACCCCAAGAGGAAGGTATGATGAGCACAGCAGCAAGTTTTCCCTCAGAAAGAAACCAAGGTTTATCGAACCAGGAGGAGCCAAGAAGCACGTTGAAGGTTGATGGCGGCGGGATGTAGTGCGGCGCAACACCGGAGATTCCGGCGCCAACGTGGAACCCGCACAACACAACCAAAGTACTTTTCCCCAACGAAACAGATGAGGTTGTCAATCTCACCGGCTTGCTGTAACAAAGGATTAACCGTATTGTGTGGAAGATGATTGTTTGCAGAGAAAACAAGTAAAAACAAGTATTGCGAGAGATTGTATTTCAAGAAAGAGAATTGGACCGGGGTCCACGATTCACTAGAGGTGTCTCTCCCATAAGACGAACAACATGTTGGGTGAACAAATTACAGCTTGGGCAATTGACAAATAAAGAGAGCATGACAATGCACATACATATCATGATGAGTATAGTGAGATTTAATTGGGCATTACGACAAAGTACATAGACCGCCATCCAACCGCATCTATGCCTAAAAAGTCCACCTTCAAAGTTATCATCCGAACCCCTCCAAGTATTAAGTTGCAAAGCAACGAGACAATTGCATTAAGTATGGTGCGTAATGTAATCAACAACTACATCCTTAGACATAGCATCAATGTTTTATCCCTAGTGGCAACAAGCACAACACAACCTTAGAACTTTCTCATCACTCGTCCCGTGTGTCAATGCGGCATGAACCCACTATCGAGCATAAGTACTCCCTCTTGGAGTTAAAAGTAAAAACTTGGCCGAGCCTCTACTAGAAACGGAGAGCATGCAAGATCATAAACAACACATAAGCATAACTTTGATAATCAACATAACAAGTATTCTCTATTCATCGGATCCCAACAAACGCAACATATAGAATTACGGATAGATGATCTTGATCATGATAGGCAGCTCACAAGATCCGACAATGATAGCACAATGGGGAGAAGACAACCATCTAGCTACTGCTATGGACCCATAGTCCAGGGGTAGACTACTCACTCATCACTCCGGAGGCGACCATGGCGGTGTAGAGTCCTCCGGGAGATGATTCCCCTCTCCGGCAGGTGCCGGAGGCGATCTCCGGGATCCCCCGAGATGGGATCGGCGGCGACGGCGTCTCGCAATGTTTTCCGTATCGTGGCTCTCGCATGCGGAAGTTTCGTCACGAAGGCTTTAAGTAGGCGGAAGGGCAAGTCGAGAGGGGGCACAGGGGCCCCGGATGACAGGGCGGCGCGGCCAAGGGGGGCCGCGCCGCCCTAGGGTTTGGCTCCCCGTGGCCCCACTTCCTTTCATCTTCGGACTTCGGAAGCTTCGTGAGAAAATAGGCCTCCGGGCTTTTATTTCGTCCAATTCCGAGAATATTTCTTTACTAGGATTTCGAAACCAAAAACAGCAGAACAACGAATCGGCACTTCGGCATCTTGTTAATAGGTTAGTTCCGAAAATGCACGAATATGACATAAAGTGTGCATAAAACATGTAGATAACATCAATAATGTGGCATGGAACACAAGAAATTATCGATACGTTGGAGACGTATCAGCATCCCCAAGCTTAGTTCTGCTCGTCCCGAGCAGGTAAAACGATAACAAAGATAATTTCGGAGTGACATGCCATCATAAACTTGATCATACTATTTGTAAAGCATATGTAGAGAATGCAGCAATCAAAACAATGTGTATGACATGAGTAAACAAGTGAATCATAAAGCAAAGACTTTTCATGAATAGCACTTCAAGACAAGCATCAATAAGTCTTGCATAAGAGTTAACTCATAAAGCAATAATTCAAAGTAAAGGTATTGAAGCAACACAAAAGAAGATTAAGTTTCAGCGGTTGCTTTCAACTTGTAACATATATATCTCATGGATATTGTCAACATAGAGTAATATAATAAGTGCAATAAGCAAGTATGTAGGAATCAATGCACAGTTCACACAAGTGTTTGCTTCTTGAGGTGGAGAGAAATAGGTGAACTGACTCAACATTGAAAGTAAAAGAATGGTCCTCATAGAGGAAAAGCATCGATTGCTATATTTGTGCTAGAGCTTTGATTTTGAAAACATGAAACAATTTTGTCAACGGTAGTAATAAAGCATATGCATCATGTAAATTATATATTATAAGTTGCAAGCCTCATGCATAGTGTACCAATAGTGCTCGCACCTTGTCCTAATTAGCTTGGACTACCTGGATTATCACCGCAATACATATGCTTTAACCAAGTTTCACAAAGGGGTACCTCTATGCCGCCTCGTACAAAGGTCTAAGGAGAAAGCTCGCATTTGGATTTCTCGCTTTTGATTATTCTCAACTTAGACATCCATACCGGGACAACATAGACAACGAGATAATGGACTCCTCTTTTAATGCTTTAAGCATTTGACAACAATTAATTCTTTTCTCATTAGAGATTTGAGGATATTTGTCCAAAACTGAAACTTCCACCATGGATCATGGCTTTAGTTAGCGGCCCAATGTTCTTCTCTCACAATATGCATGCTCAAACCATTCAACTCAGTGTAGATCGCCCTTACTTCCGACAAGACGAACATGCATAGCAACTCACATGAAATTCAACAATGAGTTGATGGCGTTCCCCAGTAAACATGGTTATCGCACAACAAGCAACTTAATAAGAGATAAAGTGCATAATTACATATTCAATGCTACAATAGTTTTTAAGGCTATTTTGTCCCATGAGCTATATATTGCAAAGGTGAATGATGGAATTTTAAAGGTAGCACTCAAGCAATTTACTTTGGAATGGCGGGAAAATACCATGTAGTAGGTAGGTATGGTGGACACAAATGGCATAGTGGTTGGCTCAAGTATTTTGGATGCATGAGAAGTATTCCCTCTCGATACAAGGTTTAGGCTAGCAAGGCTTATTTGAAACAAACACAAGGATGAACGGTACAGCAAAACTCACATAAAAGACATATTGTAAACATTATAAGACTCTACACCGTCTTCCTTGTTGTTCAAACTCAATACTAGAAATTATCTAGACCTTAGAGAAACCAAATATGCAAACCAAATTTTAGCATGCTCTATGTATTTATTCATTAATGGGTGCAAAGCATATGATGCAAGAGCTTAAACATGAGCACAACAATTGCCAAGTATCACATTACCCAAGACATTTATAGCAATTACTACATGTATCATTTTCCAATTCCAACCATATAACAATTTAACGAAGGAGAAACTTCGCCATGAATACTATGAGTAGAAACCAAGGACATATTTGTCCATATGCTACAGCAGAGCGTGTATCTCTCCCATAAAGTGAATGCTAGGATCCATTTTATTCAAACAAAACAAAAACAAAAACAAACCGACGCTCCAAGAAAAAGCACATAAGATGTGATGGAATAAAAATATAGTTTCAGGGGAGGAACCTGATAATTTGTCGATGAAGAAGGGGATGCCTTTGGCATCCCTAAGCTTAGACGCTTGAGTCTTCTTGATATATGCAGGGGTGAACCACCGGGTGCATCCCCAAGCTTAGAGCTTTCACTCTTCTTGATCATGTTGCATCATACTCCTCTCTTGATCCTTGAAAACTTCCTCCACACCAAACTCGAAACAACTCATTAGAGGGTTAGTGCACAATATAAATTGACATATTCAGAGGTGACACAATCATTCTTAACACTTCTGGACTTTGCATAATGCTACTGGACATTAGTGGATCAAAGAAATTCATCCAACACAGCGAAAGAGGCAATGCGAAATAAAAGGCAGAATCTGTCAAAACAGAACAGTTCGTATTGACGAATTTTAAAATGGCACCAGACTTGCTCAAATGAAAATGCTCAAATTGAATGAAAGTTGCGTACATATCTGAGGATCATGCACGTAAATTGGCATAAATTGCTGAGCTTCCTGCAGGGCAGTGGACTCATATTCGTGACAGCAAAGAAATCTGGAACTGTGCAGTAATCCAAATCTAGTACTTACTTTTCTATCAACGGCTTAACTTGGCATAACAAAACTCAAAACTAAGATAAGGAGAGGTTGCTACAGTAGTAAACAACTTCCAAGACACAAAATAAAAACAAAGTACTGTAGGT
Source organism: Lolium rigidum (assembly GCF_022539505.1). Taxonomy (NCBI): domain Eukaryota; kingdom Viridiplantae; phylum Streptophyta; class Magnoliopsida; order Poales; family Poaceae; genus Lolium; species Lolium rigidum. The sequence goes on along the minus strand of NC_061514.1, from coordinate 200,719,485 downwards.
AAAAACATGGGTTGTCTCCCATAAGCGCTTTTCTTTAACGCCTTTCGGCTAGGCGCGTAAAGTGTGTATCAAGTAACATCGAGAGATGAAGCATCAACATCATAATTTGTTCTAATAATAGAATCATAAGGTACCTTTATTCTCTTTCTAGGGAAGTGTTCCATACCTTTCTTGAGAGGAAATTGATATTTTATATTACCTTCCCTCATATCAATAATAGCGCCAACGAGTTCGAAGAAAAGGTCTTCCCAATATAATTGGACAAGATGCATTGCATTCAATATCCAAGACAACAAAATCAACGGGAACAAAATTATTGTTAACGGTAATGCGAACATTATCAACTTTACCCAAAGGTTTCTTTGTAGAATGATCAGCAAGATTAACATCCAAATAACAATTTTTCAGCGGTGGCAAGTCAAGCATATTATAAATTTTCTTAGGCATAACAGAAATACTTGCACCAAGATCACATAAAGAATTACAATCAAAATCTTTAACCTTAATCTTAATGATGGGCTCCCAACCATCTTCTAGCTTTTTAGGAATAGAGGCTTCGCGCTCTAGTTTCTCTTCTCTAGCTTTTATGAGAGCATTTGTAATATGATGCGTGAAAGCCAAATTTATAGCACTAGCATTAGGACTTTTAGCAAGTTTTTGCAAGAACTTTATAACTTCAGAGATGTGGCAATCATCAAAATTCAAACCATTATAATCTAAAGCAATGGGATCATCATCCCCAATGTTGGAAAAAATTTCAGCAGCTTTATCACGGGCAGTTTCAGCAGTTTTAGCAGTTTCAGGCGGTTTTTCGCGCTTTGCATTAGAAGTGGAAACATTGCTAACACCAATTCTTTTATTAGTATGAGTAGGAGGTGCAGCAACATGTGTAGCATTAGCATTACTAGTGGTGGTAATAGTCCAAACTTTAGCTATATTCTTCTCTTTAGCTAGTTTTTCATTTTCTTCTCTATCCCACCTAGCACGCAGTTCAGCCATTAATCTTATATTCTCATTAATTCTAACTTGGATGGCATTTGTTGTAGTAGTAATTTTATCATCTAAATCCTCAGGTTTAGCATCCATTTTATTAATTAAAGAAGATTGTGATGCAGACATGTATGAGATTCGGTTTTCAGCATCAGCAAGTTTAGTTAGCAACCCCGAGATCTCCCTATTCAGATTTTCAAGTTGATTCCCTATATTCTTCAACAAGGTAGATTGCTCATTCATTGTTTTAGTAAACAATTTATTTTGCTCATATTGTGATTGCATGAAGCTCTTAGTGGATCTTTCAATTTCCAACATCTTCTCTTCATTAGGTGAAACATATCTACCATGAGATTTACCATTAGCAGGATACGGCCTAGAATCATTATAATTGTTATTTTTAATGAAATTCACATCAACATATTCTTTTTGAGCAACCAATGACGCTAACGGAACATTATTATAATTAACATTAGGCCTACCATTTGCAAGCATGGACATAATAGCATCAATCTTATCACTCAAGGAAGAGGATTCTTCAACAGAATTTACCTTCTTACCTTGTGGAGCTCTTCCCGTGTGCCATTCAGAGTAATTAATCATCATATTATCAAGAAGCTTTGTTGCTTCACCAAGAGTGATGGACATAAAGGTACCTCCAGAAGCTGAATCCAATAAATTCCGCGAAGAAAAATTTAGTCCTGCATAGAAGGTTTGGATGATCATCCAAGTAGTCAGTCCATGGGTTGGGCAATTTTTAACCAGAGATTTCATTCTTTCCCAAGCTTGAGCAACATGTTCAGTATCTAATTGTTTAAAATTCATTATGCTACTCCTCAAAGATATAATTTTAGCAGGGGGATAATATCTACCAATAAAAGCATCCTTGCATTTAGTCCATGAATCAATACTATTCTTAGGCAGAGATAGCAACCAATCTTTAGCTCTTCCTCTTAATGAGAAAGGGAACAATTTTAATTTTATAATGTCACCATCTACATCTTTATACTTTTGCATTTCACATAGTTCAACAAAATTATTGAGATGGGCAGCAGCATCATCAGAACTAACACCAGAAAATTGATTGTTCGTGACAAGATTCAGTAAAGCAGGTTTAATTTCAAAGAATTCTGCTGTAGTAGCAGGTGGAGCAATAGGTGTGCATAAGAAATCATTATTATCTGTGGTTGTGAAGTCACACAACTTAGTATTTTCAGGGGTAGCCATTTTAGCAACAGTAAATAAAACAAACTAGATAAAGTAAATGCAAGTAAACTAATTTTTTTGTGTTTTTGATATAGCAAACAAGATAGCAAATAAAGTAAAGCTAGCAACTAATTTTTTTGTATTTTGATTTAGTGCAGCAAACAAAGTAGTAAATAAAACTAAGCAAGACAAAAACAAAGTAAAGAGATTGAGAAGTGGAGACTCCCCTTGCGGCGTGTCTTGATCTCCCCGGCAACGGCGCGCGGAAAATATGCTTGATGGCGTGTATTTCACACGTTCGTTGGGCAACCCCAAGAGGAAGGTATGATGAGCACAGCGATAAGTTTTCCCTCGGAAAGAAACCAAGGTTTATCGAACCAGGAGGAGCCAAGAAGCACGTTGAAGGTTGATGGCGGCGGGATGTAGTGCGGCGCAACACCGCGAGATTCCGGCGCCAACGTGGAACCTGCACAACACAACCAAAGTACTTTGCCCCAACGAAACAGTGAGGTTGTCAATCTCACCGGCTTGCTGTAACAAAGGATTAACCGTATTGTGTGGAAGATGATTGTTTGCGAGAAAACAGTAAAAACAAGTATTGCGATGAGATTGTATTTCGAGTAAAGAGAATTGGACCGGGGTCCACAGTTCACTAGAGGTGTCTCTCCCATAAGACGAACGAGCATGTTGGGTGAACAAATTACGGTTGGGCAATTGACAAATAAAGAGAGCATGACAATGCACATACATATCATGATGAGTATAGTGAGATTTAATTGGGCATTACGACAAAGTACATAGACCGCCATCCAACCGCATCTATGCCTAAAAAGTCCACCTTCGAGGTTATCATCCGAACCCCTCCGGTATTAAGTTGCAAAGCAACGAGACAATTGCATTAAGTATGGTGCGTAATGTAATCAACAACTACATCCTTAGACATAGCATCAATGTTTTATCCCTAGTGGCAACAGACACAACACAACCTTAGAACTTTCGTCACTCGTCCCGGTGTCAATGCGGGCATGAACCCACTATCGAGCATAAGTACTCCCTCTTGGAGTTAAAAGTAAAAAACTTGGCCGAGCCTCTACTAGAAACGGAGAGCATGCAAGATCATAAACAACACATAAGCATAACTTTGATAATCAACATAACAAGTATTCTCTATTCATCGGATCCCAACAAACGCAACATATAGAATTACGGATAGATGATCTTGATCATGATAGGCAGCTCACAAGATCCGACAATGATAGCACAATGGGGAGAAGACAACCATCTAGCTACTGCTATGGACCCATAGTCCAGGGGTAGACTACTCACTCATCACTCCGGAGGCGACCATGGCGGTGTAGAGTCCTCCGGGAGATGATTCCCCTCTCCGGCAGGGGTGCCGGAGGCGATCTCCAGGATCCCCCGAGATGGGATCGGCGGCGACGGCGTCTCAGTAATGTTTTCCGTATCGTGGCTCTCGGTACTGGAAGTTTCGTCACGAAGGCTTTAAGTAGGCGGAAGGGCAAGTCGAGAGGGGGCACAGGGGCCCCAGATGACAGGGCGGCGCGGCCAAGGGGGGGCCGCGCCGCCCTAGGGTTTGGCTCCCCTGTGGCCCCACTTCCTTTCGTCTTCGGACTTCCGGAAGCTTCGTGAGAAAATAGGCCTCCGGGCTTTTATTTCGTCCAATTCCGAGAATATTTCTTTACTAGGATTTCGAAACCAAAAACAGCGAAAACAAGAATCGGCACTTCGGCATCTTGTTAATAGGTTAGTTCCAGAAAATGCACGAATATGACATAAAGTGTGCATAAAACATGTAGATAACATCAATAATGTGGCATGGAACACAAGAAATTATCGATACGTTGGAGACGTATCAGCGGCGGCGTCTCTGGAAGGTTTTCCGTATCTTGGCTCTCGCTACTGGGGGTTTCGCGACGAAGGCTTTAAGTAGGCAGAAGGGAAGGTCAGGAGGCGCCACGGGGGCCCCACACAATAGGGCCGCGCGGGCCCCCTGTTGGCCGCGCCGCCCTATTGTGGCGGCGCCTCGTGGCCCCACTTCGTCTCTCCCTCGGACTTCTGGAAGCTTCGTGCAAAAATAGGACCCTGGGCGTTGATTTCGTCCAATTCCGAGAATATTTCCTTACTAGGATTTCCGAAACCAAAAACAGCAGAAAACAGCAACTGGCTCTTCGGCATCTCTTCAATAGGTTAGTGCCGGAAAATGCATAAATATGACATATAATGTGTATAAAACATGTGAGTATCATCATAAAAGTAGCATGAAACGTACGAAATTATAGATACGTTTGGGACGTATCAAGCATCCCCAAGCTTAGTTCCTACTCGCCCTCGAGTAGGTAAACGATAACAAAGATAATTTCTGAAGTGACATGCTATCATAATCTTGATCATACTATTGTAAAGCATATGAGATGAATGCAGCGATTCGAAGCAATGATGAAGATAATGAGTAAACTAATGAATCATATAGCAAAGACTTTTCATGAATAATACTTTCAAGACAAGCATCAATAAGACTTGCATAAGAGTTACTCATAAAGCAATAAATTCAAAGTAAAGGCATTGAAGCAACACAAAGGAAGATATAAGTTTCAGCGGTTGCTTTCAACTTCAACATATATATCTCATGGATAATTGTCAACACAAAGCAATATAACAAGTGCAATAAGTAAACATGTAAGATCAATGCACACAGTTGATACAAGTGTTTGCTTCTGGGATAGAAAGAATAGGCAAACTGACTCAACAATAAAGTAGAAGATAGGCCCTTCGCAGAGGGAAGCATTGATTACTATACTTGTGCTAGAGCTTTTCATTTTGAAAACAAGAAACAATTTTGTCAACGGTAGTAATAAAGCATATGTGTTATGTATAAGACATCTTATAAGTTGCAAGCCTCATGCATAGTATACTAATAGTGCTCGCGCCTTGTCCTAATTAGCTTGGATTAACACGGATTATCATTGCATAGCATATGTTTCAACCAAGTGTCACAAAGGGGTACCTCTATGCCGCCCGTACAAAGGTCTAAGGAGAAAGCTCGCATTGGATTTCTCGCTTTTGATTATTCTCAACTTAGACATCCATACCGGGACAACATAGACAACAGATAATGGACTCCTCTTTAATGCATAAGCATTCAACAACAATTAAAATTCTCATAAGAGATTGAGGATTATTGTCCAAACTGAAACTTCCACCATGAATCATGGCTTTAGTTAGCGGCCCAATGTTCTTCTCTAACAGTATGCATACTCAAACCATTTGATCATGAAAATCGCCCTTACTTCGGACAAGACGAACATGCATAGCAACTCACATGATATTCAACAAAGGTAAAAGAGTTGATGGCGTCCCAAGAAACATGGTTACCGCTCAACAAGCAACTTATTAAGAAATGAGACACATAAGTACATATTCTTCACCACGATAGTTTTTAAGCTTTTTGTCCCATGAGCTATATATTGCAAAGGCAAAGAATAGAAATTTTAAAGGTAGCACTCAAGTAATTTACTTTGGAATGGCAGGGAAATACCATGTGGTAGGTAGGTATGGTGGACACAAATGGCATGGTTATTGGCTCAAGGATTTGGATGCACGAGAAGAATTCCTCTCAATACAAGGCTAGGCTAGCAAGGTTGTTTGAAGCAAACTCAAGTATAAAAGGTGCAGCAAAGCTCACATATGAACATATTGTAACTATTATAAGACTTCACATTGTCTCCTTGTTGTTCAAACACCTCAACCGGAAAATATCTAGACTCTAGAGATCAATCATGCAAACCAAATTTTAACAAGCTCTATGTAGTTATTCATTAATGAGTACAAGGTACATGATGCAAGAGCTTAAACAAGATCTATATGAGCACAACAATTGCCAAGTATCACATTATTCAAGACATTAAACCATTTACCACATGCGGCATTTTCCGTTTCCAACCATATAACAATGAATGAAATAGTCCAAATTTCGCAATGAACATTAAAGATAAAGCTAAGAACATATGTGTTCATACGAAACAGCGGAGCGTGTCTCTCTCCCAAACAAAGAATGCTAGGATCCGATTTTATTCAAACAAAACAAAAACAAAAACAAACAGACGCTCCAAGTAAAGCACATAAGATGTGACGGAATAAAAATATAGTTTCACTAGAGGAACCTGATAAATTGTCGATGAAGAAGGGATCCCTTGGGCATCCCCAAGCTTAGACGCTTGAGTCTTCTTAAAATATGCAGGGAACCACGGGGGCATCCCCAAGCTTTGACTTTTCACTCTTCTTGATCATATTGTATCATCCTCCTCTCTTGACCCTTGAAAACTTCCTCCACACCAAACTCGAAATAAACTCATTAGAGGGTCAGTGCATAATTCATATATTCAGAGGTGACATAATCATTCTTAACACTTCGGACATTGCACAAAGCTACCGAAAGTTAATGGAACAAAGAAATCCATCAAACATAGCAAAACAGGCAATGCGAAATAAAAGGCGAGAATCTGTCAAAACAGAACAGTTCGTAAAGACGAATTTTAAAGTGGCACCAGACTTGCTCAGATGAAAATGCCCAAATTGAATGAAAGTTGCGTACATATCCGAGGATCACGCACGTAAATTGGCAGATTTTTTGATTTTTCTACAGGGACTACTGCTCAAATTCGTGACGGCAAGAAATCTGTTCCTGCGCAGTAATCCAAATCTAGTATTGGCTTTACTATCAAAGACTTCACTTGGCACAACAATGCAATAAAATAAAGATAAGGAGAGGTTGCTACAGTAGTAACAACTTCCAAGACTCAAATATAAAATAAAGGTCGAAGTAAAATAATGGGTTGTCTCCCATAAGCGCTTTTCTTTAACGCCTTTCAGCTAGACGCAGAAAGTGTGTATCAAGTGACATCAAGAGACGAAGCATCAACATCATAATTTGTTCTAATAATAGAATCATAAGGTAACTTCATTCTCTTTCTAGGGAAGTGTTCCATACCTTTCTTGAGAGGAAATTGATATTTAATATTACCTTCCTTCATATCAATGGTAGCACCAACAGTTCGAAGAAAATGTCTTCCCAATATAATGGGACAAGATGCATTGCATTCAATATCCAAGACAACAAAATCAACGGGGACAAGGTTATTGTTAACCATAATACGAACATTATCAATCCTCCCCAAAGGTTTCTTTATAGCATTATCAATAAGATTAACATCCAAATAACAATTTTTCAATGGTGGCAAGTCAAGCATATCATAAATTTTCTTAGGCATAACAGAAATACTTGCACCAAGACCACATAAAGCATTACAATCAAAATCATTGACCCTAATCTTAATGATAGGCTCCCAACCATCTTCTAACTTCCTAGGAATAGAAGTTTCAAGTTTTAGTTTCTCTTCTCTAGCTTTTATGAGAGCATTTGTAATATGTTTTGTAAAGGCCAAATTTATAGCACTAGCATTGGGACTTTTAGCAAGTTTTTGTAAGAACTTTATATCTTCAGAGATGTGACAATCATCAAAATCTAAACCATTATGATCTACAGCAATGGGAGCATTGTCCCCAATATTTTGAAAAATTTCAGTAGTTTTATCAGTTTTACAGTTTCAGGCAATTTTGCACGCTTTGCACTAGGAGTAGTGGGGAGGGCACCCTGGGGCCCCTCCGAGGCCGCCCTTCCGCCTATATATTCTCCGAGATGCAAAAACCCTAAAGACATCAGTCATATTCCACGAAAAGTTACGTAGCCGCCGCCATCGCGAAGCCAAGTTCGGGGACGAAGTCTCCGTTCGGCACGCCGCCGGGACGGGGAAGTGCCCCCGGAATCCATCTCCATCGACTCCATCGCCATCTTCATCGCCGTTGCAGTCTCCCACGATAAGGAGGTAGTAGTTCTCCCCCGAGGCTGAGGGCTCTACCGGTAGCTATGTGGTTCATCTCTCTCTCCCATGGTGTGATCTTTATGTGATCATGAGCTTTGTAATCTAGTTGAATATGTAGATGTTACTCTTGTCTATTATGCACTCTAGAGGTTACTATGAATATGAACTCCGGAGTCACTCTCCACGGTGTGATGGTGACAGTGTGCTCATCGTGTGTGATTCCTTTATGACGTTGTGGAGCTTGTTTACTCCGGCTTGAGGTGTGCTTTTGCAGCCCTACACAATGAATGGTGTTTGTTATCCAACAAGAGAGTGTTTGAGAGTAGCATTTATTTATTCAATTATTTGATCATTGTTGAGAGTGTCCACTAGTGAAAGTATGATCCCTAGGCCTTGTTTCTAAACATTGAAACACCGTTTCCAACAAGTTCTGCTACATGTTCGCTTGCTGGCATTTTGTTTCAGATTGCAATTACTACTTATAATCATCCATATTACTTGTATTTCACTATCGCTTCGCCGAACTAGTGCACCTATACATCTGACAAGTGTATTAGGTGTGTTGGGGACACAAGAGACTTCTTGTATCTTAATTGCAGGGTTGCTTGAGAGGGATATCTTTGACCTCTACCTCCCTGAGTTCGATCAACCTTGGGTGATTCACTTAAGGGAAACTTGCTGCTGTTCTACAAACCTCTGCTCTTGGAGGCCCAACACTGTCTACAGGAAAAGAAGCGTGCGTAGACATCAATCACCACCCCACAGCGCCTTGTGAAAGCGAGGGGCAGGCCAGAGCCCAGGGAGTTGTCAGCGTCCCCAGAGCGTAGAAGCGAGGACCAGGAGATGGTGATCGTCAATGAAGACGAGGCGGTCGTAGGCGGAGAAGGAGGCCCATGCTCCGGGGAGGTAGCCACACTATCCAGCACAACAAGCAGAGCAACATGGGCGTCGAGAGCGTCGTCGCGTCCACCAACTCCTGGGTCCCCATGCGAGTCGTCATCAGCGGGGCGGGGCCAGTGGGAGGCGCGCAGGAACTAGGGGCAGGGCTCCCGGACGATGGTGGAAGAGAGGAGGCGGCAGTGGGCGAAAGAAGGGGACATACTCGTCGTCGTTGTTGTAGGATTCGCGGACGCGCCAGACACACACCTTGTGCAAGGTGATGAGATAGGAACCCCAAGGGGCCCGAGTGAGCAGCACCTCGGAGGGGACGAAGCGCTCGTGCTTCAGCCGAACCACTGCACGCACAGCGGCGTAGTTCGCACCATACAAGCATGTTGCGTCCACCTCGAGCGTTTCCCCGAAGCAGCTGAAGGAGGCGGCCACGTTGAGGTGGCTCAGATGCTCAACGGGGACACGCCGGGCTAACACCAGCGTGACCCACTGCATGTCAACAGGGACGAGATCCGCTTCTTCTTCACAGACGATGCGGAAAGTGGCGCGGCCAGGTGGAAAGGCTGATGCAGCATTGCCAGCTCGTGGTCCTCTTCGGACTAGAACTTGGCATAAAGGTCACCAATGGAGGACCCAACCCCGGAGACGTAAAGACCTGGCAGCTCAAGGAACATAGCCTCAACGAAAGCAGCAAAGGGAGAGGAGAAAGGAGGCAGCCCTTCGATGTACACCACAGCTATACGGTGCGTGACTTCCATGTCGCCAGGCGGCATGAAAACCTCGAGCAGCGGCGGGATGGAGTCCTCGTCGGATTCAACCTCCTCCTCGTCCTCTCCTAGTGGCTCAGGCGAGGCGACGGGAGCGGTGGGAGGCTAAAACATGGGGACGTCCCACACAATGGGAGTGGAAGGATCTAGCTGCAAGGACTAGCCAACCTCGAAGAGGATGCCGCAGCGACGCGCCGGAGATGAGGAGCGCACGCGGTGGGAACCCAAGGAGAACGGCAGAGGAGAGGGCAGCGCGAAAGGGTAGGGGGTGGCGCGGCGGCGAGGAGCAGCAACAGACGGGGGAGGCGTGGTGGTGGTGGGGATGAGGGAGGGCTGGGGGAACGGCATGGTGCGGTCACGCAAACGGTGGCCGGAGTGGCCACAGCCATGACAGCGAACGGGGTCGCGGCAGGGTCACACTTGGTGAAGAATGGAGAGGCAACGGAAGCACCCGTCCAAGCTTAGGTTTAGGTTTTTAAACGGGGCGCGTGGAGTGGCAGGTGAGGGAGATCGGGCAACGAGCGGGCTCCAAGTAGGAGCGGGTGGCCGGGACATTGAACGCGGCGGAGGTAGCTGCAGCCAGAGAAACAGGGGCGTTGGGCTCGAGGCTGGCATGGGCAGGGCGCAAAGCGTCGGCGTAGGGAGGTAGGGGCGCAGAGCACACGTTATCCTTGAAGGATGAGGCGACCTCTGACGGGACGTCAATCGAAGGGGAGTGGGCTTCCTTATTTTGGGCGGGAGGCAGGAGAAGTAAACCCTCTCCACCGAACCCAACCGAGGACGCGGGGAGAAGAGACCAGACCGGTTTCGAACGACATCTACGCTTTGACTCAAAGTCGCTGACCGGTGGGGCACGAGCCAGGTCAGCAGCCGCTAGCGTGGCTAGAGCAAGAGAGCCATGGAAACCTAGGTTGAAGCGCGCGCAGTGCTTACGGCCAGCGGTCAGGAGGAAGGAGGCGACAGCAGGGGAAGCGATGATGACATGGAAGACGTCGTCAGCGGCAATGGAAGCCGTGAGAGTGTCACCGGTGCCACTGAAGAAGAAGGAGAGGATTCTCCCCATCGTTTCTTCAGCGAAACACGACAAAGAGAAAGGATTGAAGACCTAGATCTCACCGGACACAACAGGGAGAGTGGGCGAGAAAGAGAGGAAGGAGGAGAAGCGCGAGAAGACGTAGCGCTGGAAGACCTCACCTGAAGAGACGCGTGCGACGATGCTGCTGCTCGATCTGGTGGCGGCGCCAGCCCACGACGGGGAACCTTCCGTGGAGCAGCAACCAAGGGGCGGGGCGGCAGGTGGAGGGACAGGGGTTACGATGGGTTGGGAAGGGCAGGTGGTGGTGGTGTAGGGCTGGGGAGGGCCATGGCCGCCGGCCGCCGGAGTAGCGTCGGGCGGGAAGCCCGTGTCGCCTAACGCGCCGCGGGAGCTCATGCTCGATTGTGCCTAAATCATCGGTTGGCTCTA
>NC_061514.1:200681841-200708166 GCF_022539505.1 Lolium rigidum | reverse complement strand
GCGAGCTTTCTCCTTAGACCTTTGTACAGAGCGGCATAGAGGTACCCCTTTGTGACACTTGGTTAAAACATGTGTATTGCGATGATCCCGGTAGTCCAAGCTAATTAGGACAAGGTGCGGGCACTATTAGTATACCATGCATGAGGCTTGCAACTTGTAAGATATAATTTACATGATACATATGCTTTATTACTACCGTTGACAAAATTGTTTCTTGTTTTCAAAATAAAAGCTCTAGCACAAATATAGCAATCGATGCTTTCCTCTTTGAAGGACCATTCTTTTACTTTTATGTTGAGTCAGTTCACCTATTTCTCTCCACCTCAAGAAGCAAACACTTGTGTGAACTGTGCATTGATTCCTACATACTTGCATATTGAACTTGTTATATTACTCTATGTTGACAATTATCCATGAGATATACATGTTATAAGTTGAAAGCAACCGCTGAAACTTAATCTTCCTTTTGTTGCTTCAACACCTTTACTTTGATTTATTGCTTTATGAGTTAACTCTTATGCAAGACTTATTGATGCTTGTCTTTAAGTACTATTCATGAAAAGTCTTTGCTTTATGATTCATTTGTTTACTCATGTCATTACCATTGTTTTGATCGCTGCATTCATTACATATGTTTACAATAGTATGATCAAGGTTATGATGGCATGTCACTCCAGAAATTATCTGTGTTATCGTTTACCCGCTCGAGACGAGCAGGAACTAAGCTTGGGGATGCTGATACGTCTCCGACGTATCGATAATTTCTTATGTTCCATGCCACATTATTGATGATATCTACATGTTTTATACACATTATATGTCGTATTTATGCATTTTCCGGCACTAACCTATTAACGAGATGCCGAAGAGTCAGTTGCCGTTTTCTGCTGTTTTTGGTTTCAGAAATCCTACAAAGGAAATATTCTCGGAATTGGACGAAATCAACGCCCAGGGTCCTATTTTTGCACGAAGCTTCCAGAAGACCGAGGGGGAAAGGAAGTGGGGCCACGAGGCGCCGCCACAACAGGGCGGCGCGGCCTGGGCCCTGGCCGCACGGCCCTGGCGTGTGGGGCCCTCGTGTGGCCCCCCGCGTTGCCCTTCCGCCTACTTAAAGCCTTCGTCGCGAAACCCCCAGTACCGAGAGCCACGATACGGAAAACCTTACTGAGACGCCGCCGCCGCCAATCCCATCTCGGGGGATTCTCGGAGATCACCTCCGGCACCCTGCCGGAGAAGGGAATCATCTCCCGGAGGACTCTTCACCGCCATGGTCGCCTCCGGAGTGATGAGTGAGTAGTTCACCCTCGGACTATGGGTCCATAGCAGTAGCTAGATGGTTGTCTTCTCCTCATGTGCTTCATTGTCGGATCTTGTGAGCTGCCTAACATGATCAAGATCATCTATCCGTAATTCTATATGTTGTGTTTGTCGGGATCCGATGGATAGAGAATACTATGTTATTTTGATTATCAATCTATTACATATGTGTTGTTTATGATCTTGCATGCTCTCCGTTATTAGTAGAGGCTCTGGCCAAGTTTTTGCTCTTAACTCCAAGAGGGAGTATTTATGCTCGATAGTGGGTTCATGCCTCCATTAAATGCTGGGACGAGTGATGGAAAGTTCTAAGGTTGTGGATGTGTTGTTGCCACTAGGGATAAAACATTGATGTTATGTCCGAGGATGTAGTTATTGATTACATTACGCACCATACTTAATGCAATTGTCTCGTTGTTTTACAACTTAATACCGGAAGGGGTTCGGATGATAACCTCGAAGGTGGACTTTTTAGGCATATATGCATGCTCGGATAGCGGTCTATGTACTTTGTCGTAATGCCCAATTAAATCTCACAATATTCATCATATCATGTATGTGCATTGTTATGCCCTCTTTATTTATCAATTGCCCGACTGTAATTTGTTCACCCAACATGCTATTTATCTTATGGGAGAGACACCTCTAGTGAACTCGTGGACCCCGGTCCATTCTTTTATACTTGAATACAATCTCATTGCAATACTTGTTCTACTCGTTTTCTCGTAAACAATCATCATCCACACTATACATCTAATCCTTTGTTACGAGCAAGCCGGTGAGATTGACAACCTCACCGTTTCGTTGGGGCAAAGTACTTTGGTTGTGTTGTGCGGGTTCCACGTTGGCGCCGGAATCTCCGGTGTTGCGCCGCACTACATCCCGCCGCCATCAACCTTCAACGTGCTTCTTGGCTCCTCCTGGTTCGATAAACCTTGGTTTCTTTCTCGAGGGAAAACTTGCCGCTGTGCGCATCATACCTTCCTCTTGGGGTTCCCAACGAACGTGTGAGTTACACGCCATCGGTATCACATGCGAAGCTTCCCGTAATTGAGTTGGCTTACAAAACAAGTTCTGTCCAGGGAGCTACTAAATGAATTTTAAATGGAAAACTACTAATGATTTTGAAACAAATTAAAGTGCTACTGGTAGATATAGTTGTAGGGTACTTTTGTGCCAAAGGGTTTATTTTTCAGAGTAGTAGTTTAATTACAATAATTAAATAACTGAAACAGTATAGCTTTTTAGTATCTGATTTTTGAAAAATCATTTACAAATCAGAAAAATGCCAAACCAGTGGGGTTGGATCACATTTAGTCTCACCTATCCAGGGGTATGTTTGGTGTTGGTTGGTGATGCTCTGATACTAGTGTACCTGGCTGTTTGTATGTTCTGGTTTCTGTCTTAGTTAATTTTCTTAGGTTATTTAAGATTTTATTTTCATGCCATGCTTGTGCATGTGTGCTCTACATGTTATTAGCTTTCAGAATGTATACTGCATGCATTTTTGTGACTTACAGAAATATTTAGACCATTTAAATGGTTTCTAAGTCATTTCCGGAATTCCAAAAATCATATCTTTTGTTTTAAAAACCATAAATGGGTGAAAGCACTTTCAGTAGCTTGCATTTGTAAGCCTTTACATACCTGTGATTTTACCAAATTTTTGTGTGAATTATTCTGGTGTGGTTTGTTGATTGGGTATGGCTTGTTGTTTTCTTTTTGCGACGCTAGATTCGAACACCGCCGACAACGAAGGAGGAGGTGACTTTCGAGGGATTGAAGAGGAAGACGAGGGACACTTTGCTGATCAAGGCAAGACACCTCTTGATGCATCTCTGATCCTACATATATCTTGTTCTTGCATTACTACAGGTTTTATAAAGTGCATGTCTTTTATTTATTATGTCGGTGGTTCGTGCCACCCGAAGTTTTATTAATCCACCCTTAGGGTGCAGCCCTCATTGGAACCTACTGATCCCAATCTTAATAGTGATATGGTGCCTATCACCTTATCATCCTTGTCGCCGATTTTCAAGAAAAGATGGACTATAGGTTGGGAGCCCTTTTGGAAAATGTTTCGAGAGAAAGATGTTTTTCGAAAACCTTGGAATGGGGTAGCCCTGCCCAAGTGGGAGTTTGAAAATGAAAAGCTGATTTGAAAAAGTGAGTTTTGTTGGAATAAAGTGGAGATAAAAAGGTTTTCGAAAACTTCGGTGCCTTGGGTACTTAACCTGACCAATTAGACAGTGCAACCATATTACCCCAAAGTGGGCACGGGGCGTAGCGTAGTAGTTTGTCTCGCCTTAATTTGAGTCCTGCATGTGTAGTGGCAGTCCGACCATGGACGCTTCGACCGGGGTTCTTCCCATGAGAAGGGACGCAACCCATTTGCCTGTTCAGGTACGCGGGGTACAACTTATGAGCTCCCATTGAAAGATGCCTAAGTGGTTGGACGACATTCCGGAGGGTCGGGTGTGCCGGGGACTTTGCAACTCCTGGGTAAACGGCATCCTGGACTCTGGTGTTGGGAGGTACATCTCATTCGGCATGTCTTAGGCTAAGGCGAGCAAGCGAAAAACTGCGATCGGTTATCCGAGCCTCGCGTTTTGACGCTTGGTGAACCAGGGATGATCCCGGCGAATTTATCGGATCTTATGGTGAAAGTGTACAACCTCTGCAGAGTGAAAACTATTCGAATAGCCGCGTCCGCGGTCATGGACGGTTGGGAAGGCATGATACCTACGCTGAAGAGTTTTTGTTTTACAAATGTTTTCAAAGAAAAGATTTTTGAAAGGTACCGGGAAGGTACGGGAAAATGCCAGTGGGACTGGAGGAAATGTACCTGAGAG
This sequence comes from Lolium rigidum, assembly GCF_022539505.1. Lineage (NCBI taxonomy): Eukaryota > Viridiplantae > Streptophyta > Magnoliopsida > Poales > Poaceae > Lolium > Lolium rigidum. The sequence goes on along the minus strand of NC_061514.1, from coordinate 200,703,997 downwards.
GTACGGTGGAAAGTTGGTACAGTTGTTTTGGCCATTTCGAGGGCCGGAAAAATAAATTGGGTCACCCTTACCTATTAGTCTCCTCCTGAGAGGTACGGTGGAAAGTGTAAAGTTGTTTACAAAAAGATTTTTAACAAAGATATAGAGATGTCAAATTCTCGAGAGAAGCTCGCTCTCGCTCCTTGTCGCCTTAGTTAGTGCCTTATCAATGCCTACGGGTTGTAGACTAGGGTTTTAGTCAGAAGTAGAGGGCAAGTAGATCTCGAAGGTTTCAGCCGAAAAGTACTCGACGATATGAAAATTAGGGTTTGTGAGACAGTGATTCGATCCTTTCTTTGTCCCTCGACTCCCCCTTATATAGGAGGTGGAGCCGAGGGATTCGTGGTACACAAGTTTACAGAGTTCGGGAGGGTTTCTAACCCGTCCCGCAAGATTACAAATAATGCTTCCTATTACAACTCTAGCTTTCCTTAATACTATCTTGGGCTTCCGAATCTTCTTGCTCTTCGGGTTATGGGCCTTCAGTAAACCCCGGGTACCATCTTCGGCAGGCCCATTGGGGATGCCTATGTCAAGTACTTTGAGGAACAGGAGTACGACGCCGAAGACGCGAACTAGGACGTTCTCCCAGTCAGCCGCATGTAGGGTAAAGGCCTGAGTTGGGTTCCACCGCTGTTTGGAGTCAAATAAATTCTGCTGCTGTTCGCTGAACTACGACCTTGATGGCCTATGATGTAAGACTTCCGTAATATCTGTAATTCGGTACTGTAATGGATGATGTAATCTGATATCAGTTCGGTTATTTATTCACGATGGAATGATCTTGGGATCGTGAAATTGTATGCATAACAGGAGTTCTGGACTGGTAAGTCCGGGGTCCCACAGTCTACACCAGCGGAGCCGGTGGCACTGATTAATACGAAAGGTTACAGAAGGTATACGAGTTGATGTTCAACAACGCAAACATAGAACTCAAGCTCTTTGTGTTCAAATGCCACTGGTTCGACCCACACGGTGGAATGAGAAGCACTCCCTCCATTGGGTTAGTTGAAGTTAGGCCTTCAACCACCTACAGCGGAGCCGATGTCTATATTGTGGCTCACCAAGCCAAGCAAGTTTATTATTTGTCCTACCCATGTCAAATTAGGAACTCATGGGCTGGGAAGTCGTGTTCCAGGTATCTCCATATGGTAAGCTACCCATCCCCTCCGACGATGATTACAACAACATTGACCCAGTGATACGTCTCCGACGTATCGATAATTTCTTGTGTTCCATGCCACATTATTGATGTTATCTACATGTTTTATGCATACTTTATGTCATATTCGTGCATTTTCTGGAACTAACCTATTAACAAGATGCCGAAGTGCCGATTGTTGTTTTCTGCTGTTTTTGGTTTCAGAAATCCTAGTAAAGAAATATTCTCGGAATTGGACGAAATAAAAGCCCAGAGGCCTATTTTCTCACGAAGCTTCCGGAAGACCGAAGACGAAACGAAGTGGGGCCACGGGGAGCCAAACCCTAGGGCGGCGCGGCCCCCCCTTGGCCGCGCCGCCCGTCATCCGGGGCCCCCGTGCCGCCTCTCGACTTGCCCTTCCGCCTACTTAAAGCCTCCGTGACGAAACCCCCGCATCGAGAGCCACGATACGGAAAACCTTACCGAGACGCCGTCGCCGCCGATCCCATCTCGGGGGATCCAGGAGATCGCCTCCGGCACCTCTGCCGGAGAGGGGAATCATCTCCCGGAGGACTCTACACCGCCATGGTCGCCTCCGGAGTGATGAGTGAGTAGTCTACCCCTGGACTATGGGTCCATAGCAGTAGCTAGATGGTTGTCTTCTCCCCATTGTGCTATCATTGTCGGATCTTGTGAGCTGCCTATCATGATCAAGATCATCTATATGTAATTCTATATGTTGCGTTTGTTGGGATCCGATGAATAGAGAATACTTGTTATGTTGATTATCAAAGTTATGCTTATGTGTTATTTATGATCTTGCATGCTCTCCGTTACTAGTAGATGCTCTGGCCAAGTAGATGCTTTTAACTCCAAGAGGGAGTACTTATGCTCGATAGTGGGTTCATGCCCGCATTGACACCGGGACAGTGATGAGAAAGTTCTAAGGTTGTGTTGTGCTTGTTGCCACTAGGGATAAAACATTAGTGCTATGTTCAAGGATGCAGTCACTAGTTACATTACGCACCATACTTAATGCAATTGTCTGTTGCTTTGCAACTTAATACTGGAGGGGTTCGGATGATAACCCGAAGGTGGACTTTTTAGGCATAGATGCAGTTGGATGGCGGTCTATGTACTTTGTCGTAATGCCCAATTAAATCTCACTATACTCATCATGATATGTATGTGCATTGTCATGCTCTCTTTATTTGTCAATTGCCCAACTGTAATTTGTTCACCCAACATGCTGTTCGTCTTATGGGAGAGACACCTCTAGTGAACTGTGGACCCCGGACCAATTCTCTTTACTGAAATACAATCTACTGCAATACTTGTTTTTACTGTTTTCTCTGCAAACAATCATCTTCCACACAATACGGTTAATCCTTTGTTACAGCAAGCCGGTGAGATTGACAACCTCACCGTTTCGTTGGGGCAAAGTACTTTGGTTGTGTTGTGCAGGTTCCACGTTGGCGCCGGAATCTCCGGTGTTGCGCCGCACTACATCCCGCCGCCATCAACCTTCAACGTGCTTCTTGGCTCCTCCTGGTTCGATAAACCTTGGTTTCTTTTCGAGGGAAAACTTGCTGCTGTGCGCATCATACCTTCCTCTTGGGGTTGCCCAACGAACGTGTGAAATACACGCCATCAAGCATATTTTCCGGCGCCGTTGCCGGGGAGATCAAGACACGCTGCAAGGGGAGTCTCCACTTCTCAATCTCTTTACTTTGTTTTTGTCTTGCTTTATTTTATTTACTACTTTGTTTGCTGCACTTATATCAAAATACAAAAAAATTAGGTGCTAGCTTTTACTTTATTTACTGTCTTGTTCACTATATTGAAAACACAAAAAAATTAGTTTACTTGCATTTACTTTATCTAGTTCGCTTTATTTACTATTGCTAAAATGAGTAATCCTGAAGTTGAAGTTCGTTCATTTAAGCAACAAGGGGGAGAATGTTTAAAAGATGCTTGGTATAGAATTAGTGATGCCCATAATAGGTGCACTAAGAAACACTCCACCACTATCCTACTCAGGAATTTTTATGTTGGTATCTCTAGCTGGAATAGATATGTTCTTGATTGTCTCGCGGGAGGTAATTTCCTAGGCGCTCCCGCTTTAGAAGCTAGTTGCATTATTGAGAGTTTATTTGGAACACCACCTGTTAATGAAACTAAAATTGAAACCTCCCTTGAGGATGTTATGAAAAAGCTGGAAACCATAGAGAAAAATTGTAGTGTTGAAACTAAATTGGAAATATTACTTGATAATACTCGATAAACTTGATAAAATCCTAGAAAGAATTAATAAAAGAATTGCTACTCTAGAAACTTGCGCTATCCATGATAATCAAACCCATAGAATTGGTAAACTTGAAGAAGCTATGGGAAAATTGGGTTCAACTTTTTCTTCTTTTAAATTTAATGAGAAAGCTTATGTTGGTAAGGAGCAAAAATTCATGTATGTCTCTAAGGTGCCTAAACCAAAGAATTACTATAGGCCTAAAATTGATAAAACTCCCAACACCCCTGGTAATGATGTTGATGCTTCATCTCTCGATAATACTTGATACACACTTTACGCGCCTAGCTGAAAGGCGTTAAGAAAAGCGCTTATGGGAGACAACCCATGTTTTTACCTACAGTACTTTGTTTCTATTTTGTGTCTTGGAAGTTGTTTACTACTGTAGCAACCTCTCCTTATCTTAGTTTTGAGTTTTGTTGTGCCAAGTTAAGCCGTTGATAGAAAAGTAAGTACTAGATTTGGATTACTGCGCAGAAACAGATTTCTTTGCTGTCACGAATCTGGGTCTAATTCTCTGTAGGTAACTCAGAAAATTATGCCAATTTATGTGAGTGATCCTCAGATATGTATGCAACTTTCATTCAATTTGAGCATTTTAATTTGAGCAAGTCTGGTGCCATTTTAAAATTCGTCAATACGAACTGTTCTGTTTTGACAGATTCTGCCTTTTATTTCGCATTGCCTCTTTCGCTATGTTGGATGAATTTCTTTGATCCACTAATGTCCAGTAGCATTATGCAATGTCCAGAAGTGTTAAGAATGATTGTGTCACCTCTGAATATGTCAATTTATATTGTGCACTAACCCTCTAATGAGTTGTTTCGAGTTTGGTGTGGAGGAAGTTTTCAAGGATCAAGAGAGGAGTATGATGCAACATGATCAAGGAGAGTGAAAGCTCTAAGCTTGGGGATGCACCCGGTGGTTCACCCCTGCATATATCAAGAAGACTCAAGCGTCTAAGCTTGGGGATGCCCAAGGCATCCCCTTCTTCATCAACAAATTATCGGGTTCCTCCCCCGAAACTATATTTTTATTCGGCCACATCTTATGTGCTTTTTCTTGGAGCGTCGGTTTGTTTTTGTTTTTGTTTTGTTTGAATAAAATGGATCCTAGCATTCACTTTATGGGAGAGATACACGCTCCGTTGTAGCATATGGACAAATATGTCCTTGGTTTCTACTCATAGTATTCATGGCGAAGTTTCTCCTTCGTTAAATTGTTATATGGTTGGAATTGGAAAATGATACATGTAGTAATTGCTATAAATGTCTTGGGTAATGTGATACTTGGCAATTGTTGTGCTCATGTTTAAGCTCTTGCATCATATGCTTTGCACCCATTAATGAAGAAATACATAGAGCATGCTAAAATTTGGTTTGCATATTTGGTTTCTCTAAGGTCTAGATAATTTCTAGTATTGAGTTTGAACAACAAGGAAGACGGTGTAGAGTCTTATAATGTTTACAATATGTCTTTTATGTGAGTTTTGCTGTACCGTTCATCCTTGTGTTTGTTTCAAATAACCTTGCTAGCCTAAACCTTGTATCGAGAGGGAATACTTCTCATGCATCCAAAATACTTGAGCCATCCACTATGCCATTTGTGTCCACCATACCTACCTATACTACATGGTATTTTCCCGCCATTCCAAAGTAAATTGCTTGAGTGCTACCTTTAAAATTCCATCATTCACCTTTGCAATATATAGCTCATGGGACAAATAGCTTAAAAACTATTGTGGTATTGAATATGTAATTATGCACTTTATCTCTTATTAAGTTGCTTGTTGTGCGATAACCATGTTTACTCGGGGAACGCCATCAACTCATTGTTGAATTTCATGTGAGTTGCTATGCATGTTCGTCTTGTCCGAAGTAAGGGCGATCTACACTGAGTTGAATGGTTTGAGCATGCATATTGTGAGAGAAGAACATTGGGCCGCTAACTAAAGCCATGATTCATGGTGGAAGTTTCAGTTTTGGACAAATATCCTCAAATCTCTAATGAGAAAAGAATTAATTGTTGTCAAATGCTTAAAGCATTAAAAGAGGAGTCCATTATCTGTTGTCTATGTTGTCCCGGTATGGATGTCTAAGTTGAGAATAATCAAAAGCGAGAAATCCAAATGCGAGCTTTCTCCTTAGACCTTTGTACAAGGCGGCATAGAGGTACCCCTTTGTGAAACTTGGTTAAAGCATATGTATTGCGGTGATAATCCAGGTAGTCCAAGCTAATTAGGACAAGGTGCGGGCACTATTGGTACACTATGCATGAGGCTTGCAACTTATAAGATATAATTTACATGATGCATATGCTTTATTACTACCGTTGACAAAATTGTTTCATGTTTTCCAAATCAAAGCTCTAGCACAAATATAGCAATCGATGCTTTTCCTCTATAAGGACCATTCTTTTACTTTTATTGTTGAGTCAGTTCACCTATTTCTCTCCACCTCAAGAAGCAAACATTTGTGTGAACTGTGCATTGATTCCTACATACTTGCTTATTGCACTTATTATATTACTCTATGTTGACAATATCCATGAGATATACATGTTACGAGTTGAAAGCAACCGCTGAAACTTAATCTTCTTTTGTGTTGTTTCAATACCTTTACTTTGAATTATTGCTTTATGAGTTAACTCTTATGCAAGACTTATTGATGCTTGTCTTGAAGTGCTATTCATGAAAAGTCTTTGCTTTATGATTCACTTGTTTACTCATGTCATACACATTGTTTTGATCGCTGCATTCACTACATATGTTTTACAAATAGTATGATCAAGATTATGATGGCATGTCACTCCAGAAATTATCTGTGTTATCGTTTTACCTGCTCGGGACGAGCAGAACTAAGCTTGGGGATGCTGATACGTCTCCGACGTATCGATAATTTCTTGTGTTCCATGCCACATTATTGATGTTATCTACATGTTTTATGCACACTTTATGTCATATTCGTGCATTTTCTCGGAACTAACCTATTAACAAGATGCCGAAGTGCCGATTCTGTCGTTTTCTGCTGTTTTTGGTTTCAGAAATCCTAGTAAAGAAATATTCTCGGAATTGGACGAAATAAAAAGCCCGGAGGCCTATTTTCTCACGAAGCTTCCGGAAGACCGAAGACGAAACGAAGTGGGGCCACGGGGAGCCAAACCCTAGGGCGGCGCGGCCCCCCCCTTGGCCGCGCCGCCCTGTCATCCGGGGCCCCCGTGCCGCCTCTCGACTTGCCCTTCCGCCTACTTAAAGCCTCCGTGACGAAACCCCCGCACCGAGAGCCACGATACGGAAAACCTTACAGAGACGCCGTCGCCGCCGATCCCATCTCGGGGGATCCAGGAGATCGCCTCCGGCACCCTGCCGGAGAGGGGAATCATCTCCCGGGGGACTCTACACCGCCATGGTCGCCTCCGGAGTGATGAGTGAGTAGTCTACCCCTGGACTATGGGTCCATAGCAGTAGCTAGATGGTTGTCTTCTCCCCATTGTGCTATCATTGTCGGATCTTGTGAGCTGCCTATCATGATCAAGATCATCTATATGTAATTCTATATGTTGCGTTTGTTGGGATCCGATGAATAGAGAATACTTGTTATGTTGATTATCAAAGTTATGCTTATGTGTTATTTATGATCTTGCATGCTCTCCGTTACTAGTAGATGCTCTGGCCAAGTAGATGCTTTTAACTCCAAGAGGGAGTACTTATGCTCGATAGTGGGTTCATGCCTGCATTGACACCAGGACGATGTGACGAAAGTTCTAAGGTTGTGTTGTGCTTGTTGCCACTAGGGATAAAACATTAGTGCTATGTTCAAGGATGTAGTCACTAGTTACATTACGCACCATACTTAATGCAATTGTCCGTTGCTTTGCAACTTAATACCGGAGGGGTTCGGATGATAACCTGAAGGTGGACTTTTTAGGCATAGATGCAGTTGGATGGCGGTCTATGTACTTTGTCGTAATGCCCAATTAAATCTCACTATACTCATCATGATATGTATGTGCATTGTCATGCTCTCTTTATTTGTCAATTGCCCAACCGTAATTTGTTCATCCAACATGCTGTTCGTCTTATGGGAGAGACACCTCTAGTGAACTGTGGACCCCGGTCCAATTCTCTTTACTCGAAATACAATCTCATCGCAATACTTGTTTTTACTCGTTTTCTCTGCAAACAATCATCTTCCACACAATACGGTTAATCCTTTGTTACAGCAAGCCGGTGAGATTGACAACCTCACTGTTTCGTTGGGGCAAAGTACTTTGGTTGTGTTGTGCAGGTTCCACGTTGGCGCCGGAATCTCCGGTGTTGCGCCGCACTACATCCCGCCGCCATCAACCTTCAACGTGCTTCTTGGCTCCTCCTGGTTCGATAAACCTTGGTTTCTTTCTGAGGGAAAACTTGCTGCTGTGCGCATCATACCTTCCTCTTGGGGTTGCCCAACGAACGTGTGAAATACACGCCATCACCCAGTAACATATGAGAGAATTTTCTATCAAGAGGAAGAGCTGTTCGGGGACCTTCAAATCGACATAGGTCTTCAGGATCTCCACAACAATGTACAAATGCGTGGTGAGATAGTGTTGGACCCAAAGGATAGCTATGCTCACCAAGCGCCATGCGAACAAAGACAACATTGCCGAGACTCCACCGGAACCCAGTGACGACCCTGAGTACTCACATGATACTGATACTGAAAGTGAAGTTGAGAACCCAGTGCCTAGTGATGAGAGTGATGATGAATGGTGAGGGTCTTTTATGCTTAGTGTCTACATTCATTATGCTTAGTGTCTACATTTTCATTATGCTTAGTATCTACATTGTCATTATGTCTTAATGCTTATTATTTATTTTTCAACATTCTTATTAATTGTTTACTCTTTTTTTTAGGTAGGTAACTGCCCAATATGAGCCAACGGAAGGCATCACCGAGCTCCTTGCTTGATTAGATGCATCAGCGGAAGTCGGGGGTGCTTCCAGGAGTGGAAGACCCATTGTTCCCAACCGGAGTTACGAAGAGGCGGAAGGGGGACGGGGAGGACGAGGGGGAGAACGAGCTGGAGGACGAGGGGGAGGACGAGCTGAAGGACGAGGGGGGATGCACAGATCTTTCTGGCTGACATTCGCTCTACTTGTGGCTCAGTGGCTGCCCGGTCTAGGGACGAGGATGAGGAGACTAGGGAGGAGGAGGAGACAGAGGTGGAGGAGCCTAGGGACGAGGAGGCGGAGACGGAGATGGCTCCGAAGAAGTTGCGGATTCGTGGGGAAGCGCAAGTCCCCGACGAGAGTAAGGAACCTGCTACGGATGAAGAGAAATGGCTCCTTGTCCCAGGTAAAATAGAGTAAGTACTAAAGTAATTTCATTTTAGTCATGACACTTAGCATGTTCTAATGTTTGATAATTCTGCAGCAATTTTACATATACGGGGAAGAAGGTCCGCGTGCTAGGGAGCATGATTGGAGCTGCTATTAGGAAGTACTGGTTGGGCATGTACACTCCGGTCCCTGGCGGCGAGTCCAAGTTAGCCTACAGTTGGGAATACTATGAGATAGCACCTTACCCGGGCTTTGCGTCCGTGGCCGACACCGTGATCAAGAAGTTTTGGGTACGTAATGCGTAATTTTTGGGTTTCATTCGTAGTTGGTAACCCCAATGTGATAACTCATGCCTCTCACACTTTTTGTTATGCTTGATTGCAACGGAATTATAGGATGGTGACTGAGCATAAGGAGCAGGCAAACGTGGTCTTGCGTGCCATGTGTCGGAAGTTGACACGGCAACAGTGGTACAACCAGAGGATTACGTGCATCGGCCACTTCTATGCCAAGCAGGGTGTAAGGTACACAAAGCCTGAGATTGTGCAGGGACTTGCCCCGCCTATGAAGATAGAGGATTACATGTCAGTAAGTAATTGTCAATGAGATTCTATGTTGCGGCTAATTTGCAATAATATTGTTTGTTCTTCAAATGAGTATTGATTTTGCAGGTTGTACCACATTGGGCTGATAATAATAAGAGAGCCGCCTTCAACGAGTTGGTCAAGAATTGGGTTGGCGAAAACCCCGTTTCAAGGTCGTGAGCGACCGGAACAAGGCAAACCGCGGGCATGAGGGAACACACAGTACGGAGAGCAGCAGCACCGATCACTATCGGCAGCGCCTGGTACATATAAAAATGTAACAAGCTGCATTTATTTGTTTTTCGATGATATGCATAACATTTGTTTTGTGATTCAGGAGAAGAAGCTCGGGAGGGATGTTGGGGAGATGGAAGCGTGGGAGTAAATGAAGCTAGTGACGCTGATCACTTGTAAATATAGCGAAATTATGCCTCACAAACAGTGATGTCGTTCTTTCCACAGGGACTAGGCAACGATTATCGAGTTTCGGCTAAAGCTAGGTTGCACGAAAGATTTAAAATGCAAGTGAATTGAAATTCTAAGCAAACTGAAACTAGATACTTCTTTTTTGTATTTTCGCTTTACAAATTGACAAAACAGATCAACTATTATTCAGAGACATAAGCACTAGCATTAAACAAAGATAGGGATAGAAGCATGTTTGAGATACATGGACAGAGTAACATTACGAGTACAGACACACATTAATTGGAACTAAACATGCTTCTACACTAGTACAGACATGAACACACAGATCGAACTTCAGCTAGTACGTATACACATATAAGAACACATTGCTACAGGTCACCGTCTAGTACTCATACATCAGCAATACAAATATTCGAACTAAGCAAATCAGTTCCTCACAGAGCAGTAGTTCAAAGGAAATTCAGAAAATAGAGAAAGGGACAGAGATGAATCGGCTGGAGTCAACCAAGGGTGGGCTTCGGGTTGTTGGTGACGAGGATCGAGCACGGGAGTAGAAGATGGAGTTCTTCCGGTCGCTCTTGATCACGGCAGGAGAGTAGAGGTAGTAGAGCAGCATGAGACGCAGGGGAAGGAGCTGTTCTGGTCGTGGCCGTCTTCGTCGTCGACGCCGAAGTTGATGACGAGCTGCGGGGTCGGTGATGTAGGAACGTTGTTGTGGCGGATCGATGGTGTAGTGGTAGAGGATAGCGCGGAGGTGGATCGGTGGCTCGCCGCCACGCTTGGCCTGGCCGCGGCGGCGGCCGGAGGTGAGCAGGAGCAAGGGGATTAGGGATAGAAAACCAGGCCTGCCGTGCTAGATGCAAAGACTAGGGATTTAACTCCCGATTCCATTTGACACTTTGCACTCAGCCCCTCCACTCTTATTCTTTCTCCACAAGGTGGTCCTTTTATCTTCATATCAATCCTTGTAATCTTCTGTCCTTCACGTTCAGGCCCTTCTATATATTGGCACATAGACAACTTGTCCAAAACAGAGAATAAAATGTGCCTTGGCGCACCGATCTGCAAAATATTTCCAGAGCATGTAAAATTGTACAATTGATCATATTTATCTTTATAGCACCAAGACTTGACAAGATATTGTTATCAAATACAAGGAAATTCCATAAAAGTAATAGGAAAAATGCTATATAAATGATGCTTATCATACCCCCACACTTAAATCTTTGCTTGTCCTCAAGTAAAGGTAAAAGGTAAATGAAAACTGAGTATGCAAACTTGAGAGAGTAAACTAGATTCAGAATGACATTAGCGAAATTGATATGACTACCAACCAAGCTTTGTTGTTTACTGAAAATGGGATTCAAAACATTACTGAATGTAAGATATGAATAAGGCAGAATTTATTGTCGGGCAGGAACTGAAATTACCACTTTACTAGAAAACCCAGCAATCAACATGCAAAAACTTTTAGTTAGAGGTTAAAGAATGAAAATGAGTCAAATCTGGCAAAATGAAATGATCACTCAAAAACAATTTCCATTCCTCCTTTTATTAGTGAAAACACTCAAATTTGGCACTGATTTAATTTTCTTCTCTTTGCTCTTATCAGGTAACAACCATTTTCCTTTTATTTATCCAGCACCAAACAAAACAAATAGGTATCATCAGGTATTTACATGGTCATAAGCATGGGTTAGTCCTCATTCCTATAGTCCAGGCATCCGATCCAGGGATCACATGGACCCAGCTAAGTTCAGAGGTGTTAGAAAGTTAGTCTCCACCTCTCAGTCCAAGTGCTCTGTCCAGGGACACAACACCCAGCTGAACACAGGAGTTGAGTTAGCGCAAACAATATTAGTTAGAAGAAAACATGTTAGAATCCTTAGCCAAAGTCGGACATCCAATCCAGGGATCACATGGGCCCAATTTGGTTCAGGATTAGTTAGTGAATTTCTAGCAGAATGATAATTACCAACACATTCCCACAGTCCAGATATAATATCCAGGGATAACATATTCAGCTGGGTTTAGTGTTGGTTGGCTCTCAAGCAAAGAAGAAACTTTCAAAATCCTCTCGACAAGTTTCATTCTGGAACATTCAAATTTACCACAAAGTAATGGTAGGAATCCAATTAGCAGTAAACAACAAAACTTGCTTGACATGCATATAAGTGTTGTAATGTCATGGAGAATATAGGTTACAATTCAGATTTCAGACTCAATTCACAAGATATGAATTTTTTTGCCAAATAAGAATGTTTTATAAGTAACTACGGTGGACATGAGAGATGTAGAAAATGTGCAAAGAATAGCAATGAAAGGAATTAGCACAGCTCACCGGGCTCATATGTGCAGCAACTCACATCCTTATACAACCCACTTCTCCTCCTCATGCTCGCTCCACTCTACTCCGCATGCCTCTTCAACTTTGCTCCTCATCACCATGCCATACATCCACCAGGATCCCATGGGATATCGACTCGAACCATGCTTGGCCCCGATGAGTGGTGCACAAGTAAAATCCTGAAAGTACACTCACACAAAGAACAACTGGCACAAGTGATAGGGATCACACCCACTAAATCATCAATTGAGTAACCAATGATATAATTATAGCAGTAAAGCACATGGTGGGAATTATAAGTGACAGCAAGCATAGTGTCATAAGAAGGAAAGCAATTATCATCACGGGAGACATGAGTAGTATTAAAGCATGCATTCTCAAGCATAATTCTAGCATGTGGGTTATGTGAGACATCATTTTCAGTAAGAGCAGTGTCGATGGCAGAATATACATTATCAAGATTAAGCAAGTCATGCTTCAGTTCTACCTTTAGTAATGGTATCATACTATGCAAGAGAATAGCAGAGAATTCAGTGGGACACATGTCATTGAGAGGATTAGATAAACCTGTTTCATCCAGCTCTTGTCCGACAATGGACATGGCCACTTGAACCTCGGATTCTTGATCTTTAATTGCAGTTTCTTCTTCACCTTCGTGAGTAATAGGTGTTGGATCTTCAACAAGGTTGCTTGCGAATTCCAACTGTGGCTCTTGTTCTTCCAAACTTTGGGATCTCTCTTCTTCCTCAATCTCAACAACTTTTTCTTCTTCAACTGCAGCAGCTTCAGTTGTACTATTGTTGGTCTGCTCAGATACATGTGAAGGTGTAGGAACTTCACATGTATCAAAGGAAACTTCAGGTGCACTCAATTCCATCTCAAGCTGTGAGGAGATCATGTTACTGAGCTGCATTTTCTTCTCGATCTTCTTCATTTCTTCTACTAGATCTCTCCCATCCTTGATATTCATCATCTCCTTGATAATGGCTGGCCTCAAGGGATCATCTTCAGCGCTCCAGTTGAACTCAAGAGACAACAAACTAAGTTTCTCTTCATCATCAAATTCTCTTGTGGGTGCTTGCACTTGAGGTGTTGATGGCTGACCAAACAGAGGACCTGCTGGAAGCCTCTCCTCGTGCTGAGGTACATGAATGGAGGCTGGATAAAACTGTTGTGGTGAACAATTACTCTCCTCTTCGTACCTAAATCCCTGCATTGGATAACTAGGAGGAAATGATGAGATAGGTGGGTTGTTGTTCCTATATGTCATAGTTGGGTTCTCAGGCCATCCAGCAGAATAATTGTTGTGGTATGAACCCTGGTGTTGAGCAAAGTTCATACCTACACAATCTTGAGTGGGAGGATAACCACGCTGACAATCAGCGGGTGTATGGCCCTGAAATCCACAAATATGGCATGTAGGAACAACATAGGGATGGCCTTGAGAATAAGGATCATAACAGCCAGGCCCATCCTCTAAAACTATACCTCGCTGCAAAGCTAATTGATGCAAATTTTGAGATAGCTTACTTATCTGTTCTTGAAGACTTTCTATATTGTTCACTGAAGTGCTCACTTGTCCGTGATAATAAGCCATATCCACGAGTGAGATTGATTCTACTAGAACCTTCACAAAAGAAGGAGAAACACAGGAAAATAACTAGAACAAGGGTTAGAGGTTAATAATATTCACAAAAGAAAAACGAAGACCTAGTATATAGCCTGACTCAACTGTTCGACGCTAGTCCCCGGCAACGGCGCCAATTTGATCACTTGTAAATATAGCGAAATTATGCCTCACAAACAGTGATGCCGTTCTTTCCACAGGGACTAGGCAACGATTATCGAGTTTCGGCTAAAGCTAGGTTGCACGAAAGATTTAAAATGCAAGTGAATTGAAATTCTAAGACAGGGAACAAGTTTTACAAACTGGAACTAGATACTTCTTTTTTGTATTTTCGCTTTACAAATTGACAAAACAGATCAACTATTATTCAGAGACATAAGCACTAGCATTAAACAAAGATAGGGATAGAAGCATGTTTGAGATACATGGACAGAGTAACATTACGAGTACAGACACACATTAATTGGAACTAAACATGCTTCTACACTAGTACAGCACAGAACACACAGACTGAACTTCAGCTAGTACGTATACACATATAAGAACACATTGCTACAGGTCACCGTCTAGTACTCATACATCAGCAATACAAATATTCGAACTAAGCAAATCAGTTCCTCACAGAGCAGTAGTTCAAAGGAAATTCAGAAAATAGAGAAAGGGACAGAGATGAATCGGCTGGAGTCAACCAAGGGTGGGCTTCAGGTTGTTGGTGACGAGGATCAGCACAGGAGTAGAAGATGGAGTTCTTCTGGTCGCTCTTGATCACAGCAGGAGAGTAGAGGTAGTAGAGCAGCATGAGACGCAGGGGAAGGAGCTGTTCTGGTCGTGGCCGTCTTCGTCGTCGACGCCGAAGTTGATGACGAGCTGCGGGGTCGGTGATGCAGGAACGTTGTTGTGGCGGATCGATGGTGTAGTCGTAGAGGACAGCGCGGAGGTGGATCGGTGGCTCGCCGCCACGCTTGGCCTGGCCGCGGCGGCGGCCGGAGGTGAGCAGGAGCAAGGGGATTAGGGATAGAAAACCAGGCCTGCCGTGCTAGATGCAAAGACTAGGGATTTAACTCCCGATTCCATTTGACACTTTGCACTCAGCCCCTCCACTCTTATTCTTTCTCCACAAGGTGGTCCTTTTATCTTCATATCAATCCTTGTAATCTTCTGTCCTTCACGTTCAGGCTCTTCTATATATTGGCACATAGACAACTTGTCCAAAACAGAGAATAAAATGTGCCTTGGCGCACCGATCTGCAAAATATTTTCAGAGCATGTAAAATTGTACAATTGATCATATTTATCTTTATAGCACCAAGACTTGACAAGATATTGTTATCAAATACAAGGAAATTCCATAAAAGTAATAGGAAAAATGCTATATAAATGATGCTTATCAGACGCCCGGTTCGGACGAGCCTCAGCCCGCGCATGCCAAGTACTTCAGCAAGGCCAAAGAGAACAAAGAAAAATATTGTGGGGAGTTCACCAAGCTCCATCCAGAGGTGGAGGAACCTATGAGTGAGCCGATCGATGAGTTGGCGATGATGGTGGCGGGGGCGGCCAGCCGCATGGCCGTCCTGCCTGCCTTGCTGGGGGTTTCAAGCCTGAGAGGAACTTCACGCAGATTAAGGCTACCCTCCCCTCCGGCAGCTACGGTACCTCCTCGCGGACTACATACCGTTCTCGGGCAGATGTAGATGTAAGTCATCCACATTTTCATCCTCTGTTTTGACTTCTGTTCCTGAATGGCTATATTGACGAGAAGTATTATTTCTGAAATTGTAGGCTCATCTCGAGGAGGCCTATACAGCAGCTTATGAGGAGTATGTCGAGAAGGTTCAGGAGCATGACCTTGTGAAAGATAACTACTTCTGATGGTCGAGCAACCAGATGGCAGTAAGTATCAATCTCTATGGTTGCAAAACATCATAAGTCCCATTGTTTGAACCTGACATATCTCTCCCCTATCTTGCAGACCTTCACTCGGTTTATGATAACTAGAGTGCGCGAGGAAACAGAGCCAGAGCCACCTCATCCGGGGCCGACGCCAGTGTTCCCATCGAAGGAGGAATTCTATTGCATGTACAAGCGTCAACGTCAGGTGACCCCGGTAAGTTGCTAACTTGGCTAAGTTGCTAACTTGCTGTTACATGGCTAAGTTGCTAACTGCTTAGCGCGGAGTTGATGAAGGAGAATTTATGTGCAACGTTGAGTGGAACCCCAAGAGGAAGGTATGATGAGCACAACATGAAGTTTTCCCTCAGTAAGAAACCAAGGTTTATCGACCAGTAGGAGAAAAACGTTCTCTCCCGAGGTGTTGCGAACCAACTCGTGGCAGGGTGCACTGCCGGCATCAGCAGCAACGTGGAGACCTGCACACAAACAACCAAGTACTTTGTCCCCAACTTTCAGCGAGGTTGTCAAGCTCACTGGTTTTGCTGAAAACAAAGGATTAAACGAACTGTGTGGAAAAAGAATTGTTTGGAGAGAACAGAACAGAAAAATGTTGTAGAAGATTGCAATTAAAAGAAGAAGGACCGGAGTCCACAGTTCACTAGAGGCGCCTCCCCAATAAAATAAATATGCTGGGTAAACAAATTACAGATGGGCAATTGAGAAACAGAGATTCTACGCTAATGGTTGGTGCAGAATACATGCTATGAAAGTATGCGGGAATTACAACAATATACATAGACTGTAATCCAACTACATCTATGACTAATAAACCACCTTTAGGATTGCATCCGCGACACCCTCCAGTATTAAGTTGCAAGCAACGGACTATCGCTTTAAGCAATGTGTGTAAAGTAAACGATGAAACTACCCTTGAATAGAACACCGCTGTTTTCTCCCTAGTAGCAACAACACATCTACAACCGTAGAGAACAAGGTCACTTCCTATGGTTAAATAGAGGCATGAACCCACTATCGAGCATAAATACTCCCTCTTGGAGTTGCTAGCATCTACTTGGCCAGAGCATCTACTAGAAACGGAGAGCATGCAAGATCATAATAACATAATACATAATCTCAACCAAAGCAATCTCTCTATAAATCGGATCCACATCAAACCAACATGTAGCAATTACAAATAGATGATCTTGATCATGTTAGGCAGCTCCCAAGATCTATACATGAAGCACAACAAGGAGAGGACAACCATCTAGCTACTGCTATGGACCCATGGTCCCGTGGAGGACTACTCCCGCATCACCTCGGATGAAGACATGAAGATGTAGAGGCCTCCGGCGGTAATTTCCCTCTCCGGCAGGATGCCGGGATGGACTGCAGAACCCTCCCGAACTAGGGTTTCGGTTGACGGCGGCGTCGGAACTTTTCATGGAGGAGGCTCGGGTCCCTGGGGTTTTCCCGATACGAGAAATAAATAGGCGGAAGGGCGGAGAAAACGAGGCGACGAGGCGCCAGTACACGGGCCAGGCGCGGCCAAGGGTGGGGCCACGCCTGCCCTATGTACTGCCACGTGGCAGCTCTCCTGCGCGTGTTCTTCTGGCTCCGTCTTCGTCCCGGAAAAATAAGACTCTGGGCTTTTATTTCGTCCAATTCCGAGAAACTTTCATGTACAACTTTTCTGAAACACAAAAACAACAGAAAACAGGAACTGGCACTGCGTTAATAGGTTAGTCCCAGAAAATGCTAAAAAGTGTGGAAAAGTGCACATAAAACATATGAGAATTGTAAAAAAACAAGCATGGAGCATCAAAAATTATAGATACGTTTGGGACGTATCAACATCCCCAAGATTAACTCCTGCTCGTCCTCGAGTAGGTAAGTGATAACAAACAAATAATTTTTGAGGTGACATGCTGTCACACTACTTTGATCAATCTAAGTGTAAAAGCAAACATAGCTGGAATCGTAGAATCCTAACATAAGAATGATAGATATAATCAAACAATGAAACTTAATAACCATGCTAAAACATGAATAGTAATCAAACAAAAAAAAATGTATAACGTGCATGGAAAGCAAAGTGATTGTCAAGAGCATAGCATAGATACATAATAAAGTAGTACTCAGCTTGTCCCATAAGTGGAAGGAAAACATAAATGCTTGGACACCTTTAAAAGATTATAAGGATGACTAGAAACAAAAAGTTTGAACAAGCAATACCATAATTATGAATCAATCAATAAAATCTTGGGACCATGCACATAAAACTAAGAATGACAACTATGCTCTCGTAAGTGGTGCATAAACTAGAAGGTGGAGACTCAACATAAAAGTAAAAGAAGGTCTCTCTTTGAGAGGAAAGTAAGATCACTCATGTGCTAGAGCTTTTTATTGAAACAACAAGAGTATAAAATGCACTTTTGAGAGGTGGTTGTTCATGTCAACGAGTAGTAAAAAAAGCTATTGTCATCTTCCAAACTAAGCAAGTTTGAGAGCGGTTACGAAATATTTGGGTGAAGCCTCTTTTCATTTATACTACTTATAAAATTGTGACACTCCTCCCAACCTTTGCTTACACATACCATGGCTAACCGAATCCTCGGGTGCCGACCAAGCAATCACAAACCATGCAGGAGTGCCCTTCTCTTATAATTTTCCTATTTTCTTCCCCTATTGGAAGTTGTGGTCAAACCAGCTCTTCTTTTTTTTATATACTTTTTTATGTGACAAGCAAGATGAAGCTCGCGAGTCTTTGAGTTACTTAACTAGTATGGAAGATGACAACCACAATTTTAATTTACTTCCTCATGATCTAAAAACAATGTCACAAAACGAGGAACTATTTGAATGTTTTAAAGGTAGCACACGAGCAAACTACTATGGAATGGCAATGAAAAACCACATATAGGTAGATATGGTGGACACTTTGGCATATTTGGTTTTTGGTGGTTGGATGCATGAATAAAATACTCACACAAATGGAGACTAGAAAAAGACCGAGTGCGACCAACTAAGAGAGCATAATGGCCATAATCATGCACAACGACAAAATATATTAATCAAAGCATAAAGTGATACACAAGTTGCAAACTAAATGATCATAGAGGCAAGAATTGACTGGAATGTAGTCATACCATGTTGCAAAACATGTGCCAAGTCGACCCAAATAAAAACATTTGCAGGAGAATATATACCACAATATTATGCTTTTCTATTGTATGCTAAAAACAATGCATGAAACCTTCAATGGCACACTAAACACTCTCAGTATTTGAGACTAATCATAATGAAAACATAATTAACAAGCTCATCATGAGAATAACATCTAGCAAGATATGCAAAAATAACTATGCCACAGTCTAAAAATGCTTCCATTTGCATCACATACACATAAAACTTTTTTCACGCTTCCAACGCCAACCAAAGGGAACCAAACAACTCTCATATATGAAAAACAAGTAAATGTCCAGAGAGCTATTGAAACTCAAATAAATTTAAAAGTGGAGCGTGTCTCTCTCCAACGCAAAATGCATAACAGTGGAGCGTGTCTCACTCCAAAATAAACATGCAAAACAGCGGAGCGTGTCTCACTCCAAAGTAAATATGCAAAGCGGTGGAGCGTGTCTCACTCCGAAATAAACATGAATGATGGGATCCAACTTTATTGAAAGTAAACACACAGCAAAAAGTAAAGACGCTCCAAGGATAACACATATCACATGAAGGAATAAAAATATAGCGTGTTGAAAAATGACCTGGTGCTTTTTGTTGATGAAGAGGGGATGCCTTGGGCATCCCCAAGCTTTGACGCGTGTACGTTTTGGATATTTCTTGGTGGTCCAGGAGACATCCCCAAGCTTGAGCTCTTGTCCATGCTTCATATTATTGCATCATTCTTCTCTCCCTACACTTGAAAACTTTCTTCACACAAAACTCAGCACAACTGATTAGCAACATTAATGCAAATAAAAAAATATACCAAACCAGCAAGGCTTCAGTAATGGAACATATCAAACACTCATTTTAACATATTTTACTGTAGCTACTTCTTCCCAAAGCTCTTTTTCACAAAAAAAACTCAAAAATACGAAGCATAAAACGCAAATGCAAAACATGGCAGAAATCTGTCAAAACAGACCAGTAGGCAGAGATCGAAATTAAATAAATAGTTATGTTGCTCAAATCGAAAAATGCTAATCTAACAAAAGTTAACTAACATATTGGGGCATAAGAACAGAATTTGCAGCTCAAAATAACGTTCTGGCGATTTTTAAGAATTTTTTTCGTGACCAGCACAGAATCTGTTTCAGAATTGCAAATACCCCAAACACTGCTTTCTTTCTATTAGAGCCTACCCTTGGCACAAAAATGAAATAAAAAACATAAGGAGAGGTTATTACAGTAGCAATAACTTCCAAGACTCAACAATGCAAAAATAACAGAAATAAAACATGGGTTGTCTCCCATAAGCGCTTTTCTTTAACGCCTTTGAGCTAGGCGCAAAAAGGGTGCAAATCAAGTATTGTCAAGAGGTGGCTCATCAACACCATAAGTTTTCCTATAAATAGAGTCATAAGGTGACTTCTTTCTTTTTCTAGGGAAGTGTTCCATACCTCTTTTGAGTGGAAAATTGATAACGAATTATTCCATCTCTCATATAAATGATAGCATGTGCAGTTCTAAGAAACGGTCTTCTCAAAATAATAGGGCATGAAGCATTGCATTCAATATCCAAAACAACAAAATCAACGGGGACATAATTATTATTCACTTGTATAAGAACATTATCAACTCTCCCCAAAAGTTTCTTTGCAGCAACATCAACAAGAAGAACATCCAAATAACATTTTTCTAACGGTGGCAAGTCAAGCATATCATAAACTCTTTTAGGCATAACATAAATACTTGTACCAAGATCACATAAAGCATTACAATCAAATTCTTCTACTCTCATCTTAATAATAGGTTCCTGATACGTCTCCGACGTATCGATAATTTCTTATGTTCCATGCCACATTATTGATGTTATCTACATGTTTTATGCACACTTTATGTCATATTCGTGCATTTTCTGGAACTAACCTATTAACAAGATGCCGAAGTGCCGCTTCGTTGTTTTCGCTGTTTTTGGTTTCGTAAATCCTAGTAAGGAAATATTCTCGGAATTGGACGAAATCAAAGCCCGAGGGCCTATTTTTCCACGAAGCTTCCGAAGTCCGAAGGAGAGACGAAGAGGGGCGACGAGGGGGCCACACCCTAGGGCGGCGCGGCCCCCCCCTTGGCCGCGCGGCCCTGTGGTGTGGGGCCCCCGTGCCGCCTCTTGACCTGCCCTTCCGCCTATAAAAAGTCTCCGTGACGAAACCCCCCGTACCGAGAGCCACGATACGGAAAACCTTCCAGAGACGCCGCCGCCGCCGATCCCATCTCGGGGGATCCAGGAGATCGCCTCCGGCACCCTGCCGGAGAGGGGAATCATCTCCCGGAGGACTCTACGCCGCCATGGTCGCCTCCGGTGTGATGTGTGAGTAGTCTACCCCTGGACTATGGGTCCATAGCAGTAGCTAGATGGTTGTCTTCTCCCCATTGTGCTATCATTGTCGGATCTTGTGAGCTGCCTAACATGATCAAGATCATCTATCCGTAATTCTATATGTTGTGTTTGTTGGGATCCGATGAATAGAGAATACTTGTTATGTTGATTATCAAAGTTATATCTATGTGTTGTTTATGATCTTGCATGCTCTCCGTTACTAGTAGATGCTCCGGCCAAGTAGATGCTTGTAACTCCAAGAGGGAGTACTTATGCTCGATAGTGGGTTCATGCCCGCATTGACACCAGGACAAGTGATGTAAAGTTCTAAGGTTGTGTTGTGCTTGTTGCCACTAGGGATAAAACATTAGTGCTATGTTCAAGGATGTAGTCACTAGTTACATTACGCGCCATACTTAATGCAATTGTCCGTTGTTAGCAACTTAATACCGGAAGGGGTTCGGATGATAACTCCGAAGGTGGACTTTTTAGGCATAGATGCGGTTGGATGACGGTCTATGTACTTTGTCGTAATGCCCAATTAAATCTCACTATACTCATCATGATATGTATGTGCATGGTCATGCTCTCTTTATTTGTCAATTGCCCAACTGTAATTTGTTCACCCAACATGCTCGTTCGTCTTATGGGAGAGACACCTCTAGTGAACTGTGGACCCCGGTCCAATTCTCTTTACTCGAAATACAATCTACTTGCAATACTTGTTTTACTGTTTTCTCTGCAAACAATCATCTTCCACACAATACGGTTAAATCTTTGTTACAGCAAGCTGATGACCCACAAGTATAGGGGGTGTATCGTAGTATCTTCGATAAGTAAGAATGTCGATCCCAACGAGGAGCAGAAGGTGTTGACAAGCAGTTTCGATGAAGGATTCACCGTAAATGCTCCGCGACAAGTATTCA
>NC_061514.1:200662758-200681741 GCF_022539505.1 Lolium rigidum | reverse complement strand
GTTGCGAGGTCGGTGGTTGCTTGGTTGCGTGTCGCTGGCCGCGGGACAGAGAAAAAGCACGCACGAGTCTCGCCCTGTTGACCTCCTCCTCTCCCCTCTCGCTCGTGAAATCGCTGCTGCCGCCCACCAAGATCCTTCTATCGTGCGCGTCGGGGTCGATGGCAATCACCGGCGGCGTTGCTTCCTCTAACTTCGCATGGCGTCGGGCCTCCTCTACACACATCGAATCGGAAGATCCATGCCTTTGCCCACGGTGACAGGCCATGGCTTCTTCGTTGCTGGTCTTATTAGGTATGAGAAATCCAAGACCGGCTACACCCACCTCAACCACCACCATCAATTAATCCGTCCTCATCGAATCAAGCCAAATCGACCTAGGGTTTATTTCCACCTTTCACCACCGTTCCTCCATTCATCTTATTCTTGGGGACGGGGTTGCCATTGATATTGCAGAGTAAGCAGAGGAGCTTCGGGAACTAGAAATAGAGTTGGCATGCTCTTCCAGGAGGATGATAGAGTGATAGACCCTAGGGGGTGAGGTCGCATCTATTTCCCCCGGTGGTCCATCACCGCGCCTCCCATCGCACTTACCTCGACCTACGCTTACACATGGAACACCAGCAGCCAGATGAGGCCACTCCGCCATCTCTCTCTGACTCTCTCCAAACCAAATCAGTCGGTGGAGGAAAGTTTTAGAGCGGTCGGCGGCCGTGAGGCGAGATTAATGTCAACGATGGTTGCTGTAGCTGGTGGGCAGCGACAGCCGGTGCCAGGCCTAGAAAGATGCCCAAATACCCTAGGTGAATTCCCCATCTTCTTTGATTTTTTTATTTTGTTTCTATTTCTAAAGCTTAGGACCCTTCGGTTGTGTAGCCAGAGGAGTTTGAAGTGGAGGTTCGTTCTTGGGAAGCCAATGTCTTCCAGAGGTGCAAGAGTTTGGAGCACGTATGTGTTTCATCACTTTCAGAGTCAGTATGATTCGTCGATGGCATGGCAGGCCGCACTTCCGGCCGACCTAGAATAGGCGGAGGGGACGGACGGCTGGCTGTTACCAGGAGCTCTACAGGTCTGGCATGGCGTGTACTCTGACCTTTGGGGATCGTGAGCATGGTTGTGAGTATGTGCAGTTTGTGTTACTCATCCAACCATTGCACGACCTGGTGCCTCACTGATTAGGTCTTCTTATCCTTGCGCAACACAAATTAGATGTGGTAGGTTAATGCAAGTAATTCCAAAACCAATTAATGGAATCTACAATCCAATAAAAATCATGTTGTAGGAAGTACTCTTCTTTGTATGATTGTTTTTCCTGGAATTGGCGCCTACATAGCATACCAAATAAAGAAATGAGATTGTTGATATTATTTTTTCCTCTTTGTAACTCCAATAATTTTCTTATTTTTATTTAATCTATATGCACAAGTGCTTGATGAATTTTACAGGAGGTGTATAAGATTTATATACAGTTGGCAGGATGCATCTACAGATTTTTTTTATCATGGTGAGTGTTCGCTTCAATCAACCAAGAGTACTTACGACAATGTTAGTTGTATTTATTGGTTTGAACGATCTGAATCTCAATAAACTTTGGAGAAAGTAGTGCTCAGATCTGTAGTCCTATATGTCATAGTTTTGTATGTCCTTTATGTGAGAAGCAGTTAAGATAGGTTAACATGCCTCAAATCAGTTTTCTCATGATTTCTCTGTACCAAAAGCATGATTTTGATGAATCTTATGTACTTCAGTTTGGTGCTCCGGCTGATTCAGCGCTTCTCAGGCCTCTTGTTGCTAATTACATGGGTGCATGGAAAGAAGTGGTAAAACAAGGACAGACTAAAGTCAGCGTATTCCACGTCGGCCGTGCACTAGGAGGATAGGATGTAGTCTTTGTCTAAGTGTATGCTGCCATCAGCAACCTTTGGTATCTTATAGTGATTTAACGTAGGCCTAATTATATGTATTTGTATCTGAGATGATCGTTTCAGCATTTTTATTTCAAGACATCTCTACAGGGAGATTATCCTTAGCTTTTCATATTGTCGTGATCTAAAGTCTTACATTCAAGTTGAACATGCGTGAGAGAAGTTAGGAAGAGGAGTTCAATGTCGAATAATACTTCCTTTGCTTTTGTTTATTTTTATGATACCTTTCAGGCTTTCATGTGGTTTCTTGAAAGAAAAAGGAGTATCCATATCTCAGTTAATCACACTTTGATTCTTAGTGTTAAGGAAACATCTTGATTTTGTTTGTCTCTTTAATGTCTTAGTTGATTTAATGCTATAGCTAAAATTGTTGACATGTAATTCCTCAAAAAATTAATTGTGACATGTCCGCAACAATAGGGTTTGTGGTATATTCCGATTATGCAATTTTTTTGTTTTAAAAAACAAAGTTTCCTCTCCAATTTCCATTAATAGAAACCACCTGTCCGTTTATGCAATTATTGGGTGATTAAGAAACGTTATCAGGTGTATTCCGATTATGCAATTATTTTTTGAAAAAGAGAGTTTCCTCTCCAATTTCCATTAATAGAAACCACCTGTCCGTTTATGCAATTATTGGGTGATTAAGAAAAGTTATCAGGTATATTCCGATTATGCAATTATTTTTTGAAAAAGATAGTTTCCTCTCCAATTTCCATTAATAGAAACCACCTGTCCGTTTATGCAATTATTGGGTGATTAAGAAAAGTTATCAGATTTGCCTTATGAATGATGTTGTTTGGCTTTATGCACTTTTCTTCTACTGTAGCAAAAGATTAGACAATGTCTTAATTGTGTGAATGATAGATTTGAGGAATTATCCAAAATAAATATGACCTTAAACATTAGGGTTCATATTCTATACATCATTTGGCCACAAAGCGTAGTCGTAAAATACATGTGATGTGAAGTATAGAGTGGTCGCAGGACATTTAAAGCATCTTTTAAACTGTTCCCAGTGTTTTGTTCTTTATAACCATTTATTTCCTATTACTGCAATAATTTATTAAAGTTAATCGAAAGATATATTTTATGTTATATTACAAAATATGATCTGCTGAGTTTCCTCATAAATTAGAACCATCAGGAGACCCTTTGTAGCCTCAAGGTAACCACATTTACAACATGCTATTCATTGCCTCTTATTTTTGATTGACAAATCTTATATCTCTTCAGTTCTACCAGCATAGGAGAGGAAGCATGTTCCCATTGTGTTATGCATTTAGACTGTACTATATATAATAAGGAATAATAAAGAGCAAGCATCTCCTTCTCTCTAGATTTTTGATTGACGATTCCAAATCTTATATCTCCTCAGTTCTATACCAGTATAGGAGAGGAAGCATGTTCTCATTGTTTTATGCATTTAGACTCTACTATATGATACTAAGGAATACTAAAGTGCAAGCATCTCCTTCTTTCTCTAGATTTTGCTCACATGAATATAAAGGACAACATATTTCATATGGTTTGGACAACATTTTCTTGGGTCGCCACAAATCAGTTATGGAAGTTCCTGCAGTTTGTTGCTTTTGGGCATGCTCTTTTAGCGTGGTTGTCTGCGGCATCTGCAGCTACACGTCATTGTAATGCTGGGGGCTTTTGGGGTGGTGGTAGTGTTCATTTGGATTTCATCGGTGTCTGGCCGGTACATATGTTCGCAAGGGCGCCAATGCAGATGATTTGGGAGGGGTTTATGGGTGGCCATGGTTCGCTTTTTTTTCTTACAGTTATGAGGCCGGTTGAGGAAGCTCCATGTGATTGGTTGTGCATTGATGTTGTTCAGCGGGGGTGTTGCGTTTGTATTTTTTTGGGGCTCTTCATAGTTAATGAATTCAGAATGCTATTGGAATACTTTTGCCTGGTTTTGCTGCACCTCGAATTTTTTCTGCCTGGTCCGTGTCTCCTCGATTGAGCTATTTTTGTTGTTGCTTTATAAGGATATTTCTCTGGGGCCTTCGGGTCATCGTGGTCGCGAACATGTTGGTACTGCATTTGCTATTGCGCAAGTCCATCTTGTTCATGGTTTGCTTGGTGCGTGAATCTGCTGATGTTTCATGGGTTCCATTTTTGTTCTTTTAGTGGTAGCAGAGTCATCGATGAATGGTTTGCCTAGGGTTTTAGATGCACCTCGTGCGTGTCAGCAACCGCCTCAATGCGCTGCTATATTAATAGTTGCGGTGGAATTTCTTTTTGTGTGCAGTTGTTCTATGCCTTTTGTATTGCGTATTATTTCATTGAGGACCACTGTGTCGCGGTAACAAAGCTCCATAACACAAGCAGTTTATCGACCTTTTAACATTTGGGAAAATAAAGTTATGAGTTTATTAGTTGCTGATTCCTTATGTTATTGACATTTAGTTCGATAAATTCAACTTTATAACTTGATATGACCTTTTGTCTTTGTGAATCTGTTTACCTCCTTTTTCCAAATTTGTGTGGAAGGTAATAGCCTAACTGGCATTTATTTCAGATGCCTGGACAAGGCGGCTACAATTAGTGATCTTGATGTAAAAAATGGTAGCTTCAACAACCCATGGCGATTGTGCACTGTCACCCAGGTGGAAGAACTAAAGATATTGGTAAGAATGTTCCCAGTCACCCAGGTGGAAGAACTGAAGATATTGGTAAGGATGTTCCCTGTCTGGGCAATGACTATTGTGTTTTCAGCTGTCTATGCTGAGATTTTGACCGTGTTTGTGGAACAAGGAATGGTGCTTGATCCATCAATCGGCTCATTCAAAATTCCTCCAGTATCTCTATCCACCTTTGATCATGGTTTGTGTCGTCATATGGGTTCCTGTCTATGATAGCATCTTGGTTCCACTCGCTCGGAGGTTCACTAGCAAAGAGATGGGCTTTACAACGTTGCAGAGGGTGGGCATTGGCCTGTTAATCTTCATCCTGGCAATGTCAGCAGCTGCAGTCCTAGAGATACAAAGGCTGGCCATTGCCAGGGACCTGCAAGGACTTGGTATTTAAGCACAGTAGAAATTTTCATTATTTTTTCTAGACGTATTGTTAGATTCCAAATAATTAAGAAACATGGTTTTCGTCAATGTAATGGACAACATGCATACCTACAATCAATATATAACTTAATATGTTTTAACCATTTTTTAAATCTTTGAATGTAATCTATGAGGAGATTTTTCAGTTTTGTCTCTATTCTGATTCTTATTTGATGCATACACAAAACAACTATCCCCACACAAGGTTGCTTTTCCTTGATCTTTGATTAGCTTCTTTGGTCTCCAACTGTTGTCCAATTGATGCCTCAAATGTTTGTTTCTGCGGGCAAGTATATGGTGAGTGCGGTACATAGATGGTGTGGTGTTTCTGAAGACATGTATTTCATATATGGAAGAAAGGGAATCCATGATCTATGTTTCTCGAATGATCTATAGGGCAGACAATGAGCTAGGATTATTATTACCTAATGCAAGAGATAGAAAGTGAGCTCTTCCTTGATTTTCTTCTCTCTCTTACTGATTGTAAATTTCTTTGAATGTTCTCTCTGAGAACATTATTGAGCCAAATAAAGACATGGTTCTTGGTATTCTGCAGCCTTAACGTCTCTTCATAGTGTCCAGTTTTAGATCGGCTCTTTCCAAATACATACAATTGTATTGGTGACTTGCAGGCAATCTTGAAACGTGAAAACTAAGTATTTCTATATAGTATCAGAATATATTGTATAATGTCTTATTACTATGGTTGGTTTTTTCTTGGTCATGTAAGTAGATTTAACTCATGTTTTCTTTTTGGCATAGAATTTTGTGGACAGTTTTACTGTGTATGTTTTATTTGACTAAGATGATGTAACTTGCATTTAAACTTCACTTGCAACTTGGCAGCCTATCATGTATGGTTCACATTTCTAAAATCAAATCGTGAATATGGGCCCTCAAAGAATGACATTTCTCTACCATAATTTTCTTAACATAAATATTGAGTGATGGTAGTAGAGGAATATTCAGTGATGTAGCGATGCAGGGACACACTAAACGTGCCAGAACCATTCACCCTTTACAGTAGAGGAAAAGCTCGCGCATTGCTGGTCAACAAACACCTCGCCCAAGCGGCTTGCAAAAAACAACACATGAAAAAGTTAAATGACAGTAGCAAAAAACGGGCGCAGCAACGCGCGCAGGGTCCTTCTAGTACGAAAGTAATCTGGAGTCTGGACGATCAGCTCACGCATCGGCACGATATTAATTGCTGCAGTAGCAAGTCCAGAAATAAAAGACCAACACCGTTGTGTACATGCTTCAGCTCTACCGCGAGGTTATGATTTGTGAGGGAACAAAAGGAATAAGATAAAAATCCAAGGAATTTGTCAAGAAATCCAAGATTCGCAAGTTCAAGAACTCACGCAGCAAAGGTAGCCCTAGATCAGCTTTATGGTGGAATTATAACGCATGGTGTAACTATAATGTAGGGTTGTATTTGATATCTCCTGGTATTAATATATTCTCTTTATAAAAAAAAAGCAGGATTGTTACTGGTCATTCAATTGTTATTGGAAAAGAAATTATAAAGCGTAAATTTGCAAATGAGATTAGAATTTTCATAGTTTGCTCCTATTTCGAATCGATTGGATAGATTAGGTTTCAGCTTTCAAGGAAGAGATACGCCCATCTACACCATCCTCCCAGGCCATTGCAGTCATGGTCATGGAGGAGGAATATAAGTTGGTGTAAACAAATTTTACTGAATTTACAAGTTCCTGACTCCTGACACCCGTCACCAACTCAACATGGGGTTTGGTTACGCTTGGTTGAATTCGTAAGAAAAGATATAAGATATGTTGATGAGCTTTGCTGATTAGTAAACCTACAATGTTGGTAAGGTCGGGACCATGTCTTCCGTCTCACTTTGTCGGGTGGTAAGATCACTCGTTGGTCTAGAAAGAAAAATGTCATTAAATTGATTTAAGATCACTCGTTGTCGACAATGCAAGGGATGCGTAGCTACCCTCCTTTGCATTAGGCAATTTTCCATCATCACCGCCCATGTGCTTTCAGATTAGTACTTCTTTTTTCTATTAGTTCCTAGTGTGACCCATAGAAATAGAGTGAAAGGGGGTTCCTCTCTCCTTTGTGCTGACGCATGGAGCAGACCTGTCCAACGATTTTGAATTTTGTTTCCGTTTTTGTGGTCAACGTGGTGTGAGAGAACGGTCCGAATTCAAAAACATTCTGTTTATAAGACGTGCAGACGTGCAGTCGCCGGCCCCTTGGCGAAGGGCGCGAATCGGGCGCGTCGGCGCCTCGCGGCACTTCTGAAAACGAGCGTGGGCTTCGCCTGGCAGCCAGACACACCGATTTCCCACCTCCTACCCACGCCCGAGCTAACTCCTACCCCTCTAGATCGCCACCGTCACCGTCGCCGCCACGCCCTGCTTGCAATAGACACTGCCGCATGTCTAGGAACCGCCGTCCATCGACACGGCCGCTGCCCCCTCGACTGGCGGCCGCTGTTTCGCCCGGAACAGAGCTCGCCGCCACCGCGGCACAACCGCCCCCCCCGCAAGGTGTTCGTCCGATTGCCGCGATGGACATCGACGATGAGATGATGATGCAGTTGTTCACGGAGGAGCAGAACGGCGGCAACAGCAGCAGCTGATTCTCACGAGCATGCTGCGCGTTCGTCAGCCTTTCTTCATCGTGCCTCGGCGCGGCGGCTCAAAGCCAGGCAAGGGGAGCAACATCAAACGACATCATCAAGCCGGCACAATGTTGCTTGACGACGACTACTTCAACGACGACTCATTCGCCGAAGGAATTTCGGCGGCGGTTTAGGATGAACAAGGAGCTGTTCTTGAAGATTGTCCACGGCGTCAGGGAGTACGAAAAGTACTTCATGGCCAAGCAAGATTGCACAGGTTTGTGGGGCTTCACCTCAATTCAGAAGTGCACTGCTGTAATGCGATGTCTTGCATACGGAGCTCCTCCAGATACAACCAATGACTACCTACGGATGACAGAGTCGACATGTACAGAGACTCTCTACAGGTTTTGCCGAGCCGTCATAGCGGTGTTTGCTAAAGACTATTTGAGAGCACCAAGAGAAGATGATATAGCTCGGATCCTGTAAAAAAATGCAGCAAGATGATTTCCTGGGATGCTCGAAAGCATTGACTGTATGCATTGGGGCTGGAAGAATTGCCCTTTTGCCTGGCAGGGGATCTACAAGGGGCATACTGGTGAGTGCAATGTCAATCTTGAGGCGGTGGCAGACCATGAGCTTTGGATTTGGCATTCATTTTTTTTTGGCATGGCAGGAACAAACAATGATATCAACGTGTTGCAGCGCTCTCCGGTGTTTGCCAGGCTAGCTGAGGGACAAGCTCCTGCCGTGAACTTTGAGGTAAACGGCCACGCATACAACAAGGGGTACTATCTAGCTGATGATATCTACCCGACGTATGCTGCATTTGTGAAGACAATTCCCTCTCCGACAAACGAGATGGAAGCTTATTTTGCAACATGTCAGGAAGCAGTACACAAGGATGTTGAGCGTGCTTTTGGGGTGCTTCAGCAGCGTTTTGCCATTGTCAGGTACCCTGCTCTCACTTGGTCTGAGTCTCAGATGTGGGAGGTGATGAACGCTTGTGTGATCATGCACAACATGATCATTACGAGCGAGCGCGACGCACCTGTGCAGGATGATCAACCATTTGATTATCAAGGGCCACTCGCTGAGGTAGAGCATGTACCCAAGAATTTGCCGCTTTTCTTCATATGCACAATGAAATTCGAGATGTAGATGTCCATGCACAACTGAAGGCGGATCTAGCTGCGCATTTGTGGGCGAAGAGAGGATCCGCCAACAATGCATGATTTTATTTTTATTTGTTTGGTTGTATAAATAATTTAAGTACTATTTGTTTGTTTGGTTGTATGAATACTATTTGTTTGATTGATTTTATGAATAATTTAAGTATTATTTGTTTGATTGCATGAATAATTTAATTATATTTGTGTGATTGTATGAATAAAATATGATTGACATTTTTTTTTGAAATGGGGGTATGCCCCGGCTTCTGCATCATGACGTTGCACACGGCCCTTTATTGAAAAAAATGTTCAGAACAGTATAGTTTACAACTCACGCATCACCGAGGGTTGATACAAAAACCAACCATCGGAAAAAACACATACTATGACTACACATCAATATAATCTACTAGTATGCCACCAACCAAAATATGATTGACATATTGTTTCAAAATATTATAAAAAGAAAAAAAATATTGAGACCGCCGTTTGGGGGACGCCGATGTGGAAATAACGTCCCCAAATGGAGGATGCATTGCCGGTTCCCTCCATACAGCAGTGTCGGTGACCTGCCGCCAACTATTTTGGAGCCGCCGGTGGAGATGCTCTTATGCATGGAGTGTCTATGGGCCGAGAAACATAGTTGGCTAAATCAACAAAACAAGATAGTGTGGTCACGTGGGCGACACATGAAAAACCATGGTACACCTCAACAAAAACAATTGGTAAGTTGGCCCGAGGGTGTGAGGCAACGGTCATAAACTTGGGACAAGTGCAGTGAGCCAAAAAATAGTTTGGAGCTTATCCAAACAACAAGTATATGCTGAAGTGAGCAAACAAGACATTTGTCCTTTAGATAGAGTAAATATATAAGAATTTTGACCACTCGGTGCTTGTAAATTATTTAGATGAATTACACACTAAATAGTGCCAATGTATATGAGTTAAGTGTCGACTCCATAGGGTAGTTGCGAGTACTGAATCGATATATTAGCTGTGTGACTCTTAATGTTCGACTTTCATATGTCATCTCCTGGGTGCTCGTCAGCGCCCTCGCGGGGCAGCCTGCACGCGTTAGTGTGTTTGAGCGGTGGCGACACCGGATAACACTGCCTAGTTTCTTTCTATCACTTCGTATTTTTGGTTCAGTAGCAATTTTTTATTGTACCAGAGTTAAGAGGTCTCAAGTTCAAGATCCTGCTCACGCAGTTTTAAAAATAAAAGAAAAAAGATTCTGCGGTTCACACTGAATCCACGCTAAGGACTAAAATAGCCTAGACGTGACGGGAGTGTTAAATATAAATACAGTGCGTAGTCTCTTTCTATCAGTTCGGACTTTTGGTTCAATTGGCTAGTGTAGCAATCTTTCAGATCCTACTCCCACATGACGTCAACTACCGGTGCCCTCTTCTATCAATCCCTATACTTCTTGCTACGGGAGAGCTGGAGTCTGCCGATGGCCGCCAGCCGTCGGCACAGCACGGAAGGTCGTCGGCACAGGTTGTGCCGACGGTGACCATCGGTGTAGCATCGTTGGCATAGTTCTGGTCGGAGACTGCGCCTCCACCGTTGGCACAAGCCGATACCGTCGGCACATGGTATACTGACGGTTGGCTGGTGGCCGTCGGTGGTACCACCGTCGGCACAACACCGGTAGGGTCCACCACGCCGTAACATCGACGGTAGGCAAACGTCTGACTGTGCCGACGGTACCACCGTCGGCACGGTTTCTTCCTTTTTTTTCCCAGAAACAATGCCAACATGGCAAGATTCAAACTGGAAAACTGGCGTGAACCCGGGGCTGGCTGTGCCGACAGTTTCACCGTTGGCATAGACCCTGCCATTTGGCACAGCTATGGGTCTGTGCCGATGGGGATACCATCGGCACATCCACTGCCCATTTTTTTTTGTTTTCTGCATTTTGGTTTAATTAGCACAGAAATTGCACATAAAATTTCAGAAAATAGCACATGATATCATTGAATGTTCCAGTAACATATATATCACAAATATATCACCATATAGCACAAATATAGCACAAATCCCACATATAGCATAAATATAGCAAACAAGATCCTCGTGCATACAAGGGATCCACTACGAAGATAGCGGGCTATTTGATAAAATGCCCTACTTTACTTTGCCATTTACCCCAAACGTCACATTTACTTTGGCATAGCTCAAATGCCCCATCTTACTTTGGCCATTTGCTCAAATGCCCCGCTTTGAATTTAATAGGTTTCTCCTTCTAATCTCAGACGTGCAATGACTCCTTTGTCCCTGCCCTATCCTCTGTGAGAGGGTCTCTGCAACGGTGAGCAGCACGGGACACTCGGGGTAGGACGAGTCCTCGCCGGAGGAGGCCCCTCCGGTGGAGGAGGTCAGTAGTTCGGCCGGAGCAGCCAACACGGGTGGAGGTAGCCAGCAGATCGAGCCCCGGACGACGAGCTCGAGCTCCGTTCGATCCGGGCCGGCGAGCTTAGGGGAGGCCGCGGGGAGGCGGAGGGCAGGGTGAGGGAAGAGAGGGAGATAGGGGACCGGGGGAGAGGGCGAGGAGGGAGGCGGCAGAGAGGGGTGCGCGCGGCGGCCGGCCGGTCCTTGACAGCGTTGCCTTGCCTGTGACCTGTGAGCTTGTCGTGTTCGCTCGGGAGTGAAATAGAACGGCAACGAAATCACGGGCAGCTTTGGTTATATCTACTCAGGGGTAAAAGGGTAATAGCAAGTTAGAGATTATATTTGATAAGAGAAGATTGTTTTAACTGATAGTAAATCACACGAACAGGGCATTTGAGCAAATGGCCAAAGTAAAACGGGGCATTTGAGCTATGCCAAAGTAAATGTGACGTTTGGGGCAAATGGCAAAGTAAAGTGGGGCATTTTATCAAATTTCCCAAAGATAGCAATAGTCATCATCTAGCTAGTAACTATCATGAGTTATCACGCAACTCTGATGATGTGAAGCCAGGGAGACGTAGGTTGGTGCTCGGGAGGTAGAACCACGACGAGAGCCACCGGGTGAACTAGAAGCATGCCGAGCTGCGCCAGAAGCACTAGGAGAACAGCGACCGGGGTGCATCGGTGTACCATCAGAAGAGACGTTCCCGGATTCTCCCAATCCCTACATGTTTGAGGAAGTTAGTGATACGTCCCAAACGTATCTATAATTTTTGATGCTCCATGCTTGTTTTGTTACAATTCTTATATGTTTTATGTGCACTTTTCCGCACTTTTTTAGCATTTTCTGGGACTAACCTATTAACGCAGTGTCAGTTCCTATTTTCTGCTATTTTTGTGTTTCAGAAAAGTTGTACATGAAAGTTTCTCGGAATTGGACGAAACAAAAGCCCAGAGTCTTATTTTTCCGGGACGAAGACGGAGCCAGAAGGACACGCGCAGGAGAGCTGCCACGTGGTAGTACATAGGGCAGGCGCGACCCCACCCTTGGCCGCGCCTGTCCCGTGTACTGGCGCCTCTTCGCCTCGTTTGCTCCGCCCTTCCGCCTATTTATTTCTCGTATCGGGAAACCCCAGGGACCCGAGCCTCCATCCACGAAAAGTTTCGATGCTGCCGTCAACCGAAACCCTAGTTCGGGAGGGTTCTGCAGTCCATCCCGGCACCCTGCCGGAGAGGGAAATCACCGACAGAAGCCTCTACATCGCCATGTCTTCATCCGAGGTGATGCGTGAGTAGTCCTCCACGGGACCATGGGTCCATAGCAGTAGCTAGATGGTTGTCCTCTCCTTATTGTGCTTCATGTATAGATCTTGTGAGCTGCCTAACATGATCAAGATCATCTATTTTTAATTGCTACATGTTGGTTTGCTGTGGATCCGATTTATAGAGAGATTGCTTTGGTTGAGATTATGTATTATGTTATTATGATCTTGCATGCTCTTCGTTTCTAGTAGATGCTCTGGCCAAGTAGATGCTAGCGACTCCAAGAGGGAGTATTTATGCTCGATAGTGGGTTCATTCCTCTATTTAACCATGGGAAGTGACCTTGTTCTCTACGGTTGTAGATGTGATGTTGCTACTAGGGAGAAAACAGCGGTGTTCTATTCAAGGGTAGTTTCATCGTTTACTTTACACACATTGCTTAAAGCGACGAGTCCGTTGCTTGCAACTTAATACTCGGAGGGTGTCGCGGATGCAATCCTGAAGGTGGATTATTAGTCATAGATGTAGTTGGATTACGGTCTATGTATATTGTTGTAATGCCCGCATACTTTCATAGCATGTATTCTGCACCAACCATTAGCGTAGAATCTCTGTTTGTCAATTGCCCATCTGTAATTTGTCTACCTAGCATATTTATTTTATTGGGGAGGCGCCTCTAGTGAACTATGGACCCCGGTCCTTCTTTTTTTAATTGCAATCTTCTACAGCATTTTTCTGTTCCATTCTCTGCAAACAATTATTTTTCCACACGGTTCGTTTAATCCTTTGTTTTCAGCAAAACCAGTGAGCTTGACAACCTCGCTGAAAGTTGGGGACAAAGTACTTGGTTGTTTGTGTGCAGGTCTCCACGTTGTTGCTGACGCCGGCAGTGCGCCCTGCCACGAGTTGGTTCGCAACACCTCGGGAGATAACGTTTTTCTCCTACTGGTCGATAAACCTTGGTTTCTTACTGAGGGAAAACTTCCTGCTGTGCTCATCATACCTTCCTCTTGGGGTTCCACTCAACGCGGCGCACAAATTCTCCTTCATCAGCTCCGCGCTCAGCAAAGACTTTTTTTTGGCGCCGTTGCCGGGGAGAAAAGCATCTCTTCTGCGAGGGGAGTCTCTCACTCTCAACTCTTTTACTTTTTTTTTTGTTTTGCTTGCATATTTTATTTTTATCTTGTTTGCATTTTATATCGAAAATCCAAAAAATAGTATACCTTTTATTTCTGTTGCTTGCATTATTTTTATTAAATGGCTACTCCTGAGAATACTAAGTTGTGGGATTTTACTAGCACCAACAACAATGATTTTATTTGCACACCCATTGCGCCACCTGCTCCTGAAGCAGCTTTTTATGAGATTAAGCCTGCCTTGTTGAACCTTGTTATGAAAGAGCAATTTTCTGGTGTTAGTACTGATGATGCTGCTTCTCACCTCAACAATTTTGTTGAACTATGTGAGATGCAAAAATATAAGAATGTAGAAGGTGATATTATTAAGTTGAAATTGTTTCCTTTCTCATTAAGAGGTAGAGCTAAGGAGTGGTTGCTATCTTTGCCTAGAAATAGTATTGATTCTTGGGTTAAATGCAAAGATGCTTTTATTGGAAAATATTATCCTCCTGCTAAAATTATATCTTTGAGAAGTGATATTATGAAGTTTAGAAAATTTGACACTGAGCATGTTGCCCAAGCTTGGGAAAGAATGAAATATTTGGTTAAAAATTGTCCCACTCATGGACTGACTACTTGGATGATTAATCAAACCTTCTATGCAGGACTAAATTTTTGTTCAAGGAACTTATTGGATTTAGCTGATGGAGGCAATTTTTGGTCTCTGGCCCTTGGGGCGGCTACAAAACTTCTGGACAATATGATGGTAAATTATTCGGAGTGGCATACCGAGAGGTCCACAAGGTAAAAAAGGTAAATTCTGTTGAGGAAACTTCTACTTTGAGTGATAAGATTGATGCTATTATGTCTATGCTTGCAAATAATAATGCTCCTATGGATCCAAACAATATTCCTTGGCCTCTTTGGTTGCTCAAGAATAAAATCTAGATGTGAATTTTATTAAGAGCAACCATTTTAATAATAATGCCTATATGAATAATTTTGGTAGCAATAATTATAGGCCGTATCCTCCCAACAATGGAAGTGGTTTTAGTAACGCTTATGGTAATTCTTATAACATCAATAGGAGTGCTCCCTCTGAACTTGAGGATATGCTCAAAGATTTTATTAGTAAACAAACTTCTTTTAATAAATCTGTGGAGGAAAAGTTTAGCAAAATAGATGCTCTTGTTTCTAAAGTGGATAGCCTTGCTCTTGATGTTGATCTTCTTAAATTAAAGGTTGTTCCTCATGATAATACTGAGAATAAAACTTTTGCTCAAGCAAATGCTATTCAGGTTAGAATTGATGACAATATGAGGTTGCTAGCTGAATTGCATGCTAGGTGGGAAAGAGAAGATGAGATGGCTAGAGAAAATAATTTAGCCAAGGTTTACACAATCACCACCAATAGTAATACTGCACCTTTGAATGCTAGAAAACCTCCTACTACTACTAGGAAAATCGAAAATGGGAAAAGTCCTCACTCCACATAGAAAAGTGTATAAACCCATTAAAACTGTTCCCGACAAGCATGCTGAAATTTTTAGAGGTGTGGGAGATAATTGTACTTTTATTTTTGATAGCAATGATTTTGATTTTGAAAGTTGTACCATTACTGAATTTATAAAGTTCTTACAAAAGCTTGCTCAAACTACCAATGCTAGTGAACAAAATGTTGCTCTTACAAAGCATATTGCTAGTGCTCTTACAAACCCCTTTCGCCTCCTTTTCTTCGCCAAACCCTTCGTCCCGAAGACCTAAGCCACAGGGGGTACCTCGCGAAGAGTTACAGCCGCCTCTGCGAGGCGGAGAACACCAGAGAGAAAAGAGCTCTCCGGCGGGCAGGAATCCGCCGGGGAAATTCCCTCCGGGAGGGGGAAATCGACGCCATCGTCACCGTCATCGAGCTGGACATCATCTCCATCACCATCATCATCATCTCCACCATCATCACCGCCATCTCCTCCGCAGCACCTCGTCACCGCCGTAGCAATTTGGGTTTGATCTTGATTGTTTGATAGGGGAAACTCTCCGGTATCTATTTATACTTGTTGTTGATGCTATTGAGTGAAACCATTGAACCAAGTTTATGTTCAGATTGTTATTCATCATCATATCACCTCTGATCATGTTCCATATGATGTCTCGTGAGTAGTTCGTTTAGTTCTTGAGGACATGGGTGAAGTCTAAATGTTAGTAGTGAACTATGGTTGAGTAATATTCAATGGTGTGATATTTAAGTTGTGGTGTTATTCTTCTAGTGGTGTCATGTGAACGTTGACTACATGACACTTCACCATTTATGGGCCTAGGGGAATGCATCTTGTATTCGTTTGCTAATTGCGGGGTTGCCGGAGTGACAGAAACCTAAACCCCCGTTGGTATATCGATGCAGGAGGGATCGCAGGATCTCGAGTTTAAGGCTGTGGTTAGATTTATTCTTAATTACTTTCTTGTAGTTGCGGATGCTTGCAAGGGGTATAATCACAAGTATGTATTTAGTCCTAGGAAGGGCGGTACATTAGCATAGGTTCACCCACACAACACTTATCATAACAATGAAGATTATTTAGCCGTATGTAGCGAAAGCACTAGACTAAAATCCCATGTGTCCTCGAGGACGTTTGGTCATTATAAGTAAACAAACCGGCTTGTCCTTTGTGCTAAAAAGGATTGGGCCACTCGCTGCAATTGTTACTCTCGCACTTTACATACTCGTACTTTATTCAACTGTTACATCAAAACCCCCGAATACTTGTCTGTGAGCATTTACAGTGAATCCTTCATCGAAACTGCTTGTCAACACCTTCTGCTCCTCGTTGGGATCGACATTCTTACTTATCGAAGATACTACGATACACCCCCTATACTTGTGGGTCATCAGCTTGCTGTAACAAAGAGTTAACCGTATTGTGTGGAAGATGATTGTTTGCAGAAAACAGTAAAACAGTATTGCAGTAGATTGTATTTCAGTAAAGAGAATTGGACCGGGGTCCACAGTTCACTAGAGGTGTCTCTCCCATAAGACGAACAGCATGTTGGGTGAACAAATTACAGTTGGGCAATTGACAAATAAAGAGAGCATGACCATGCACATACATATCATGATGAGTATAGTGAGATTTAATTGGGCATTACGACAAAGTACATAGACCGTCATCCAAGCCGCATCTATGCCTAAAAAGTCCACCTTCGAGGTTATCATCCGAACCCCTTCCGGTATTAAGTTGCTAACAACGAGACAATTGCATTAAGTATGGCGCGTAATGTAACTAGTGACTACATCCTTGAACATAGCACTAATGTTTTATCCCTAGTGGCAACAAGCACAACACAACCTTAGAACTTTTCATCACTCGTCCCAGTGTCAATGCGGGCATGAACCCACTATCGAGCATAAGTACTCCCTCTTGGAGTTACAAGCATCTACTTGGCCGAGCATCTACTAGTAACGGAGAGCATGCAAGATCATAAACAACACATAGATATAACTTTGATAATCAACATAACAAGTATTCTCTATTCATCGGATCCCAACAAACGCAACATATAGAATTACGAGATAGATGATCTTGATCATGTTAGGCAGCTCACAAGATCCGACAATGATAGCACAATGGGGAGAAGACAAC
The DNA here is from genome assembly GCF_022539505.1 of Lolium rigidum. NCBI lineage: Eukaryota > Viridiplantae > Streptophyta > Magnoliopsida > Poales > Poaceae > Lolium > Lolium rigidum. The sequence goes on along the minus strand of NC_061514.1, from coordinate 200,664,567 downwards.
CATCTAGCTACTGCTATGGACCCATAGTCCAGGGGTAGACTACTCACACATCACACCGGAGGCGACCATGGCGGCGTAGAGTCCTCCGGGAGATGATTCCCCTCTCCGGCGAGGGTGCCGGAGGCGATCTCTCGGATCCCCGAGATGGGATCGGCGGCGGCGGCGTCTGCGGAAGGTTTTCCGTATCGTGGCTCTCGGTGCTCGGGGGTTTCGTCACGGAGACTTTTTATAGGCGGAAGGGCAGGTCAAGAGGCGACACGGGGCCCCACACCACGAGGCCGCGCGGCCAAGGGGGGGGCCGCGCCGCCCTAGGGTGTGGCCCCCTCGTCGCCCCTCTTCGTCTCTCCTTCGGACTTCGGAAGCTTCGTGGAAAAATAGGCCCCCGGGCTTTGATTTCGTCCAATTCCGAGAATATTTCCTTACTAGGATTTCTGAAACCAAAAACAGCAGAAAACAACAAGCGGCACTTCGGCATCTTGTTAATAGGTTAGTTCCGAGAAAATGCACGAATATGACATAAAGTGTGCATAAAACATGTAGATAACATCAATAATGTGGCATGGAACATAAGAAATTATCGATACGTCGGAGACGTATCAGCATCCCCAAGCTTAGTTACTGCTCGTCCCGAGCAGGTAAAACGATAACACGAGATAATTTCTGGAGTGACATGCCATCATAATCTTGATCATACTATTTGTAAAGCATATGTAGTGAATGCAGCGATCAAAACAATGTATATGACATGAGTAAACAAGTGAATCATATAGCAAAGACTTTTCATGAATAGCACTTCAAGACAAGCATCAATAAGTCTTGCATAAGAGTTAACTCATAAAGCAATAATTCAAAGTAAAGGCATTGAAGCAACACAAAAGAAGATTAAGTTTCAGCGGTTGCTTTCAACTTGTAACATGTATATCTCATGGATATTGTCAACATAGAGTAATATAATAGATGCAATAAGCAAGTATGTAGGAATCAATGCACGAGTTCACACAAGTGTTTGCTACTTGAGGTGGAGAGAAATAGGTGAACCGACTCAACATTGAAAGTAAAAGAATGGTCCTCCATAGAGGAAAAGCATCGATTGCTATATTTGTGCTAGAGCTTTGATTTTGAAAACATGAAACAATTTTGTCAACGGTAGTAATAAAGCATATGCATCATGTAAATTATATCTTATAAGTTGCAAGCCTCATGCATAATGTACTAATAGTGCCCGCACCTTGTCCTAATTAGCTTGGACTACCGGATCATCACATGCATTGTTTTCACCAAGTATCACAAAGGGGTACCTCTATGCCGCCTGTACAAAGGTCTAAGGAGAAAGCTCGCATTGGATTTCTCGCTATTGATTATTCTTCAACTTAGACATCCATACCGGGACAACATAGACAACAGATAATGGACTCCTCTTTTATGCATAAGCATATAGCAACAATTAATAATTTTCTCATTTGAGATTTGAGGATTGTTGTCCAAAACTGAAACTTCCACCATGAAACATGGCTTTAGTTAGCGGCCCAATGTTCTTCTCTAACATATACATGCTTGACCATATGGTGGTAGATCTCTCTTGCTTCAGACAAGACGAACATGCATAGCAACTCACATGAAATTCAACAATGAATAGTTGATGGCGTCCCCAGTGAACATGGTTATCGCACAACAAGCAACTTAATAAGAGATAAAGTGCATAATTACATATTCAATACCACAATAGTTTTTAAGCTATTTGTCCCATGAGCTATATATTGCAAAGGTGAATGATGGAATTTTAAAGGTAGCACTCAAGCAATTTACTTT
>NC_061514.1:200623225-200662658 GCF_022539505.1 Lolium rigidum | reverse complement strand
CTAGGGTTACAGGGTATCACGTGTAGTTGAATCTATCCCCCTTGGTGGCTCCTCCTAAGCCTTTATATACTAGGCTAGGTCTCAGAGTCCACCTCGAGGAGTAGTTACATCGTATAAGTCGGATATCCAATATGGGCTTAACTTTCCTATTTACATATGTACTGGGCTTCGACTCCATGTCGGTTTCTTCATGGGCCTTCGCATATTCCTTCGTGGACTTTGCACCATGGATGTAATACTGGGTACCCGATACAGTATACCCATGTCATGGACGACCGATAAAAATGGGTACTTGTCGTTGCGTATTCGACGATACTCCAGTGAAGGGAGCATCACATAGGGGAGAGAGAGGAGGAGGAGGAGTCACCGGGATAGGGTCACACGAGTTACTCAGCTTCAGACATCACAATAGCGGCAGATCCTACGTGATGTTATAATTCACTATAAGGAAACAAGTGCGAGATTACAATGAGAGGTATTGTTCTGCCGCAAGGGCTCCCATGATTCGGCTTATAAAGGTTGATACGTTGCAAAAGTATCTATAATTTTTTATGCTCCATGCTTATTTTACACCAATTGATATATGTTTTGTTTACGTTTCATGGCATTTTTATGCATTTTTTGGAAACTAACCTATTAACAAGATGCCACAGTGCTAGTTCCTGTTTTCTGCTATTTTTGTATTTCAGAAAAGTTATTCTTGAAATATTTTCGAAATTTGGACGAAACAAAAGCCAAATTTCATATTTTGTTGTCACGAAGACGGAGTCCAAAGGGGAGACGGAGAAGAGCCAGGAGGCGGCAACACCACTCCTAGGCGCGGGCCACCCCCTGGTCGCGCCTAGGTATGATGTGGGCCCTCGGGCACCCACCGACCTCGCCCTTTTTCCTATAAATTGACATCCTCGGGAAAACCCTAAAGACCAGGGTCATATTCCCCGAAAAGTTCCGCAGCTCCGCCGTCATCAAAGACAAGTTTTGGGGGTAACAAGTTCCTATTCCGGCACCCTGTCGGGATGGAGATTGACCCCCTGAGCCATCTCCATCGACTACACCGCCTCCACTTCAACTCCATGATGGTTTGTGAGTAGTTCCCCCATGGACTACGGGTTCTTGGATGTAGCTAGTTGGTACTCTCTCTCCCATGTACTTAAATACAATTATCTCATGAGCTGCCTTACATTATTGAGATCCATATGATGTAATTAGTGTTGTGTTTGTTGGGATCCGATAAATTATGGAATTGTGATCAGATTGTTCATCATGTTATCATACTATTGTTTATTTAAGATCTTGCATGCTCTCCGGTACTTGTGGTTACCCTGGTCAAGTAGTTGCATGTATCTTCAAGAGGGAGTATTTATGCTAGATAGTGGGTTCAGTCTCCATTTAATCTGGGGGAGTGACAGCAACATCTAAGGTTGTGGATGTGTTGTTGCCACTAGGGATAAAACAACAATGCTTTGCCCAATTATAATTGTGTTGTTTACATTATGCACTTTACTTAATGCAATAATCTGTTGCTTGCAACTTAATACTGAATAGGAGCGGATGCTAACCTGAAGGTGTATTATTTAGGCACAGATGCATGCTGGATAGCGGTCTGTGTATCATGTTGTAATGCTCAATTAAATACTACAGTAAACTTTATCTTATCATAGCATGCATTGTCATGCCCTCATAATTATCAATTATGATTTTTAGATTAAAAGAGCACCATTAGGCGTTGTTAATTACGACTTTGAGATTAAAATATCATTTGCAATTGTTAATTACAATTTTGAGATAAATGATTAGTTTAACCTCGATCTCTTCTGCTCTACATTTTTCCCAACTGAACAAAAATGGAACCATTCCATTCCACGTTGTTTCAGAACCGAACACACCCTTGCATTGTTGTGAACTGTTGTTCATACACAACCATACCCTTCCACTTACATCCAGCACTATATGCATCAGTCTGTCTCAGAGTCATCCAGTATCGCTGTTGAGATCTATTCTCATTCTTATGCAGGCTGAAACTGTTGCGCCTTTACTCAAGTGGATACAAAATGAGGCTCATGAGGCTCTTGTGAGGACGATGGTGCCGACACCATCTTCCGAAAACCTCTACAAGCACGAGGCCATGGGCCAGCTGGGTGGTGACCCTTTAATGAATCTGGTATATTTTCTTAATCCACATACATGAATTTATTATTATCTGTTTAATTACTGCTGGATTTGTCTAATGCTTACCAAAAGTTCAGAAAGACCGCGTTTCCTTACAATCATCATACACTAATTTTTCACTTTTCAATCTGTCTCATCCAGTATATAAACTGTTGAGTTCCGTTGGCTTCTTTTGTAATCATTTGCATTGTTGTCAACTGTTGTCTATGCACAACCATATTCTTCCACTTACATCCCGCACTATATGCATCAGTTTGTTTGATAGATTTATTAAATATCAATGATGAGTTATGTTGCTATTCATATGCAGGATGAAACTTCTGTGCCTCTACTCAAATGGATAAAAAATGATCATGATGAGGCTGCTGTGAAGACGATGGTGCCGCCACCATCTTCTGAAAACCTCCTCAAGCACAAGGCCACGGGCCAGCTGGGTGGTATCCTTTTCAGTAAGCAGGTATATTTTCTTAATCCTCATACATGATTTGATTTGTCTGTTTATTGCCGGCTTTGTGGAAAAGAACATTTGGTGGAGACATGCTTTAGTCGCTACCCGAAATATCTTCGGCTAGACACTCGGGGGCTACTGACGTGAGCATTACCATTCGGGTAACTATAATTGCCCTATCATGTGCGGCCCAACTGGAGGCCCATGAAGACACCCGATGGCAAGGTGGGCCGCTATGTCGGTGCTGAAGAAGATTTCTTGAAGAACAAGACGAAGAAGCGAAGGATACAAGGAAAGTCTAGAACTAGGAATCTTTTGTAACCTAGTCGTACCCGGACAGATCTCTCGAGACCTGGCTCCCTATATAAGGGCCAGGAGAGGGGCTGCCGAGGGACACAATCAATCTTAGCAACCTTAGCCACCAGAAGTCTAGAGCTAGGGTTTCATAGCACTTAGCCTCTCGACGAGATCACAGCCGAAACCTTCTGCACCTCATTGTAACCCGATATTTTCATAATCAAGATCAGACAAGCAGGACGTAAGGGTTTTACCTCATCGAGGGCCCCGAACCTGGGTAAATTGCTCTCCCCGCTTGTTTGATAACCGATGTCTCGTGTCACCCTACAGGATTCCGTCTACTCTAAGCCCCAAACTGAGGGCATTGCCGACGAGTACCATCGACAATTGGCGCCGTCTATGGGAAACCTGTTGGCACAAGATCCGTCATCGGCAGATCCAACCATGTCGTCGGCAGCTTCGTCGACGCCTTCATCATCGCCAATCATGGGAAGTCCGATCCGATTCGGCTCCTATGAGTTCACCCCGCACAGCGACTCTTCTCGCTCGACTTTTTCGGATCTACAAGGAAATATGGAGATGACGTTCGGGTGCGTCCACTACAACGTCAACGCGGAAGGAGTCCTTCGTCTGCTGGAGCCGTTCGTCCCCAGATCGGCAAGGAAATCGCACTCACCGGCCGCAGGATCAATCACGTCGTCGTCAATTGATCTTTCGGCTGGCCTGACAGACTCAACAAACTCATCTCCACCATCGACCCCCCGATCGACGTCCTCGATGTCGGTCGGATCCGACAATCCTACATCATCAGAGATGACCTCGTACTACTGCCTAAACTGCGACACCAGACACGGGCTGGGATCGAGTGACACCCTGTTTATCTGCAGCGCCAAGTATTCGTCGGGTGAGGACAGCGTCGACAACATTGTCAAGGAGGTCAACTGGAAAGTGGCTCATCATCAAGTCTATGCGGCCAATAACGCGGGGAACGGAGGAGGAGGAGATCACACCCCTCGCTCTAGCAGACGATACAATGGCGAAAACAGCGCCAGTAACAACAACAGCGACTACACCATCGCGGAGGAAGAATGGGCGGCAACCCGGGCAGCAGTACTCAATAACACACCGCTTCCCGCTGGAATTTCGGTCGGGACCCTCAATGCCTATCGCTCTATATTGGAGAAAAATCGAGAGCGGTTATCGAGCGAGCAGGCCACCCTCGAGAGGCGTCTGTTAGCAGCGGATCAATCCATCGAACGCCGGAGGGGCTCACGAGGAAGCGCGTCTCGAAGCAGTCAAGGTGTAGGGAGGCATCGATCAAGGCTCTCCCGACTTTCGGAGGACGACGCTAGAGAAATAATGTCAAACCTATCCAAGTCCTTCATGACCACGGACACCGCGGGTATGTTAAGGCCAAAAACCGTCGAAGGAGCAACTTCCAACCTCGCAAAGATACCTCGTCAACCAACGACCCGAAGGTTCCATGGCTCAGGCTCATCGGGGCGCCCTGGAAAGCCTCGCAATCTTGGGAGACAATCTGGTTCCACGGAAGGAAAAGTCCACGCTCGAAGCTAGCGGCTCGAAGCACCGCTCTAGAGACGCCCGAGATGAAATCACTGATGACCCACAAGTATAGGGGGTGTATCGTAGTATCTTCGATAAGTAAGAATGTCGATCCCAACGAGGAGCAGAAGGTGTTGACAAGCAGCTTCGATGAAGGATTCACTGTAAATGCTCACAGACAAGTATTCAGGGGGTTTTGATGTAACAGATGAATAAAGTACGAGTAAGTAAAGTGCGAGAGTAACAATTGCAGCGAGTGGTCCAATCCTTTTTAGCACAAAGGACAAGCCGGTTTGTTTACTTATAATGACCAAACGTTCTCGAGGACACACGGGATTTTAGTCTAGTGCTTTCGCTACATACGCCTAATTAATCTTCATTGTTTTGATAAGTGTTGTGTGGGTAAACCTATGCTAATGTACCGCCCTTCCTAGGACTAATACATACTTGTGATTATACCCCTTGCAAGCATCCGCATTTACAAGAAAGTAATTAAGATAAATCTAACCACGACCCTTAAACTCCGAGATCCCGCGATCCCTCCCCGCATCGATATACCAACGGGGGCTCGTGTTTCGTCACTCCGCAACCCCGCAATTGGCAAACGAGTACAAGATGCATTCCCCTAGGCCCATAAAGGTGAAGTGTCGTGTAGTCGACGTTCACACGACACCACTAGAAGAATAACACCACAACTTAAATATCATAACATTGAATATTACTCAACCATACTTCACTACTAACATTTAGACTTCACCCATGTCCTCAAGAACTAAACGAACTACTCACGAGACATCATATGGAACATGATCAGAGGTGATATGATAATGAATAACAATCTGAACATAAACCTTGGTTCAACGGTTTCACTCAATAGCATCAATAACAAGTAGAAATCAACACCAGGAGAGTTTCCCTATCAAACAATCAAGATCAAACCCAAATTGCTACAGCGGTGACGAGGTGCAATGCATGGAGACGGCGGTGATGATGATGAAGATGATGGTGATGGTGATGGAGATGATGTCCAGCTCGATGGCGGTGACGATGGCGTCGATTTCCCCTCCGGGAGGGAATTTCCCCGACGGATCTCAGCCACCGGGAGAGCTCTTTTCTCTCCGGTGTTCTCCGCCCCGCAGAGGCGGCCGGTGGCTCTTCGCGACGTACCCTTCTGGCTTAGGTTTTCGGGACGAAGGAGTACGCGAAGAAAAGGAGGCGAGAGGGGCTGTGGGCCCCCCTCCTCACAGGGCGGCGCGGCCAGGCCTGGGCCGCGCCGGCCTATGGGGTGGGCCCACCCCGGGTCTCCTCAGCTCCCCCTTCTGGCTCCCTTCGACATCTGGAAAAATAGGAGTTTTTGTGTAATTCCCGTCAATTGTTGATCTTCCGAAATATTGCGTTCTGACGATGCTTTTTCCAAGCGGTAATCCCGGCTCCGGTGCGCGATCCTCCAATAATCATGAAACATGCAAAATAGATGAAATAACATAAGTATAATCTCCAAATATGAAATATATCAATGTATAACAGCAAATTATGATATAAAATAGTGATGCAAATTGCACGTATCAACTCCCCCCAAGCTTAGACTTCGCTTGTCCCCAAGCGAAACTGAACTCGGTAAACAGGACCACATGTTTATGGAGTGAAGAGTCGATAAATCAAATACGGACAAGAAGCATCATATTCACTCACACAAGACATTATAGTAAACAACTTCCTCATATAACTCAACTTGAAACAAGTATAAGGTAATCACAAATAAAGGTGCATAAGAAATCATAATTGGTGATGGCAAACTTTGTTCTTGGTCAGAGAACAATTAACAGATTATACTTATCTATTGAGCAGCGCTCTCATGTTAAAGTTTATATGGCTTATCTTGCATACTCAATCATAATGATCATTGATTATTTGCAAAGCTTTATTCCTTCAGGTAAAACTTGTACTAAACAAGGAAGAATAAAAGACATGATGAAGCAAATCACAATATAATAGTTTGATCACAACAACTAAAATGCTTGCTTGAGATGGAGGGAAATAGGTGTACTGACTCAACATAAAGTAAAAGACAGTGCCCTTCGCAGAGGAAGCAGTGGATTAAATCATGTGCTAGAGCTTTTTCAGCTTTTGAAATCATATAAAGAGAATAAAAGTAAAGTTTTGAGAGGTGTTTGTTGTTGTCAACGACCGGTAGCGGGTACTCTAACCCCCTTGCCAAACGAGACCTCCAAAGAGCGGCTCCCATGAAGGACGTTATCTCTACCGAAGAAGGTAGATCATCCCTCTTCTCTTTTGTTTACACATGTACTTTAGTTCATTTAAGGATGACACTCCCCCAACCTTTGCTTACACAAGCCATGGCTAACCGAATCCTCGGTGCCTTCCAACAATCTCATACCATGGAGGAGTGTCTATTGCAAAATTAAGTTGCTTACTGATGAATCAGGGCAAAACATGTGAAGAGAATTATTAATGAAAGTTGATTAATTGGGGCTGGGAACCCCGTTGCCAGCTCTTATTGCAAAATTATAGGATAAGTGGATGAAGCCACTAGTCTATTAATGGAGGTTGCCTAACAAGACTGAAAGATAAAACACCACATACTTCCTCATGAGCTATAAAACATTGACACAAATAAGAAGTAATAAATTTTGAATTGTTTAAAGGTAGCACATGAAGTATTTACTTGGAATGGCAGGAAATACCATGCAGTAGGTAGATATGGTAGACACAAATGGCATAAGTTTGGGTTCAGGTTTGGATGCACGAGAAGCATTCCCTCTCAGTACAGGTCTTTGGCTAGCAAGGTTAATTAGCAAGCATAAGAGTTGAGGGAAACAAACGAATATACATGTGATAGAAACAATCATGCATCTTTCTTGCAAGCACAAACAATTTTAACTTCGAATAATAAGCTATGAGCTAACAAGAAAGGAAGACAATGAAACAACTATATGTATTTCTCTTTTCTACTTAAACCTCAAGGTGTTGTTGCTATTGACCAATGCTAAGTTTGCCAAAACCAAATAGATTTACTCAATGCTCCCAAAGTGGTACCAATACTAAAATCAAGATCAATCATATAGTAGAGATTGCAAACTAAAATAAGGTGTGCAATATGTAAATGATAAGACTTCTCATTAATATTTCATATCGATAACTCACACCAAGGGATACATATACAAACTAAAGGAGAGATACTTCCAAACTGCAACCCATCTTATATGATAACTTCCCTACTCATGATATGACACTACTTGATAGTAAAAAGTAAAAGGTAGTGATGATGTGATACCGCGGCACTCCCCAAGCTTGGAACAAACCAAGGGGATGCCAATACCGATGATGAATTACTCCTTTGGCGATGGTGGTGATGAATTCCCGTCTTCGGACTTCCAAGGAAGAGGCTCTCCATCAACAAACGACATCTTGGTCTCGGAATCCCGAAACTAGCGAAGCATGGCTTATGTGTTTAAACCTGTTTTCATACTCACAGTTCTGATTCTGAACGTCATAGAGTCGAGCTTGGAGTTTGTTGGTGGTGTCGTGAAGTGAGAGGATGTCGCCCCATAGCTTTGCAGATTCCTTCTCGTGTTCAGCAATGAGTTCAGACACGATTTTGTGGAAGATATCCACTTCACGCTCGGCCATCTTCTTGTAGTTGAAGACCTCTTGTTCTAGCTTCTCCATCCTGTCTTCCAAGCTTCCTTCTCCTTTGGGACCCTGAACATCTTTGATCCGTAGCTCCCCATCAACGAGCAGCAACTCCTTGGGATGCATCCTCAGCTCGTCCATGTAAAAGTTGCCAAAGTCATTGCGGGAGCTGTCCTTCGGAGTTTCTGACGAAGACATAACACCTCTAGATCCGAAGAGAATCCTGGCAGAAACAGCTCGAAACAAAACACGTCGAGAAAACGATATACGGACCTCCAGGGGTCCGGGGGATTATATAGCAAAAAAATTCACAACAAACGGAAAGTACCAGGTCGAACCAGAGTCGGAGGGGGACAACGAGGCGGCCAGCTCATAGGGCGGCGCGGCCAGGCTGGGGCCCGCGCCGGCCTATGGGGGCACCTCCTCGTGCGCCTCCTCCACTCCGTTTCGATCTCGTAATTTTTCATATTTTCCAAAAACAGCAAAAACGTTGTTCGGAAAGTAAATCGCGAACTTTTTATGACCTCGTATCGTTACCTATTCAAAGTCGAGTTCGCGGATCGTCAATTTGACCTTTAATGAAAGCCTCCGGTGTTTCCACTTGAATAACATCAACATCTACATTATAAGAATCACTCGAGATATAATGCTTGAGTCTTTGTCCATTCACCACTTGCGTGGCATTGCCTTGGAGAGAACTAATTTTAATTGCTCCCGATCGATACACCTCCTCAACAACATATGGTCCTTCCCATTTCGAGAGTAATTTCCCTGCAAAGAATCCGAGACGAGACCGATACAATAGGACTTTATCCCCAATATTAAACTCTCTTTTGATAATCCTTCTATCATGCCATTTCTTAACTTTCTCTTTAAAGAGTTTAGCATTTTCATAAGCTTCACTTCTCCATTCATCTAGAGAACTTAATTGCAGCAACCTCTTATTGCCGGCTAGTTTAGGATCTTTATTTAATTCTCTAACAGCCCAATAAGCTTTGTGCTCTAGTTCTAAAGGTAAATGACAAGCTTTTCCATAAACCATTTTATAAGGTGACATTCCCATGGGGTTTTTATAAGCGGTTCTATAAGCCCATAGTGCTTCCTTCAATTTACTAGCCCAATTCTTTCTAGTTTTATTAACACTCTTTTGCAAGATAGATTTAGTTTCTCTATTTGATAGTTCTACTTGCCCACTAGTTTGAGGATGATAAGCAGAAGCAATTCTATGATTAATACCATATTTAGCAAGAGTTTTTCTAAAACCACCATGAATAAAATGAGAACCTCCATCTGTCATAATATATCTAGGAACTCCAAATCTAGGAAAAATAATATCTAAAAGCATTCTTAAAGAGGTCTCACCATCAGCACTCTTTGTAGGTATGGCTTCCACCCATTTAGTAACATAATCAACAGCAACAAGTATATGAGTGTTACCTTCGAAGAGGGAAAAGGTCCCATGAAGTCAAATCCCCAACAATCAAACGGTTCAATAACAAGAGTATAATTCATAGGCATTTCATTGCGTCTGGAGATATTACCAACCCTTTGACATTCATCACAAGATAAAATAAACTTCCTTGCATCTTTGAAGAGAGTTGGCCAATAAAAACCTGATTGTAGAACCTTTTGCACGGTTCTATCTCCGGCGTGATGTCCTCCATAAGCACTACCATGACATTTACTCAATATCTCTTGTTGTTCATATTCGGGAACACATCTTCGCGAATACCATCCACTCCTTCTTTATATAAGTGTGGGTCATCCCAAAAATAATGCCTCAAGTCATAAAAGAATTTCCTCCTTTGGTGAGCTGAAAAGGTTGGAGGCAAGTACTTGGAAACAATAAAGTTAGTATAATCAGCATACCAAGGACTGTCTCGCGAGCTCACCTTTATTACGACCAATTGTTCATTTGGAAAACTATCATTAACAGGAACAGGATCATAAGCAATATTTTCCAATCTAGACAAATTATCGACAACGGGATTATCAGCACCTTTCCTATCTACAATATGTAAATAAAATTCTTGCAAAAGAAGTACCCATCTAATAAGCCTCGGCTTAGCATCTTTCTTTGTCATAAGGTATCTAATTGCAAGCATGATCGGTATGAATTGTAACTTTTGAATCAACAATATAAGATCTAAATTTATCACAAGCAAAGACTACAGACTAACAATTCTTTTTCGGTAGTAGCATAATTTCTTTGAGCAGACATCAATAGTTTTACTAGCATAATGAATAATATTCAGTTTTTTATCTACTCGCCGTCCAAGAACAGCGCCTACGGCAAAATCACTAGCATCACACATAATTTCAAATGGTAAGTTCCAATCAGGAGGTTCAACTATAGGGGCAGTTGTTAAGGCTTTCTTTAGAGGTTCAAAAGCTTCCTTACAATCATCATCAAAAACAAAAGGTACATCTTTTTGAAGAAGATTAGTAGAGGCTTTGAAATCTTGGAGAAATCTTTAATAAATCTCCTATAAAACCCAGCATGACCAAGAACACTACGAATACCTTTAACATCCCTAGGATAGGGCATCTTCTCAATGGCTTCAACTTTAGCTCTATCAACTTCAATACCTCTCTCGGAAATTTTATGACCCAATACAATTCCTTCATTAACCATAAAGTGGCATTTCTCCCAATTAAGAACAAAGTTAGTTTCTTCACATCTCTGCAAAACTTTATCAAGGTTTCGCAAGCAACTATCAAAAGAATTCCCATAGACAGAAAAATCATCCATGAATACCTCTACAATACTCTCACAAAAGCCACGAAAAATAGCAGACATGCATCTTTGAAAAGTAGCAGGAGCATTACATAAACCAAAAGGCATACGCCTATAAGCATAAGTTCCATAAGGACAAGTGAAAGTGGTTTTCTCTTGATCTTCAGTTTTAACAGCAATTTGTGAAAACCCAGAATAACCATCAAGAAAGCAAAAATGAGTATTTTTAGATAACCTTTCTAACATTTGATCAATAAAAGGCAAAGGGTAATGATCTTTCTTAGTAACCTTATTAACTTTTCGATAATCAATGCACATTCTATAACCTACAACTACTCTTTGAGGTATGAGCTCATCATTATCATTAGGCAGAACAATCATTCCTCCTTTCTTAGGAACACAATGCACATGACTAACCCATCTACTATCAGCAATAGGATAGATAATACCAGCTTCAAGGAGTCTTAATACCTCATTTCTTACCACATCCTTCATCTTAGGAATTAGACGACGCTGAGGTTCAACAACAGGCTTCGCATCATCTTCCATATTAATGGCGTGTTGGCAAATAGACGGAGAAATCCCCTTCAAGTCATCAAGAGTGTAGCCAATAGCACCTCGGTGTTTCTTCAGTATTTCCAATAACCTTTCTTCTTGAAACTCTGAAAGCTTAGAACTAATAATAAAAGGATATATTTTCTTATCATCAATATGAGCATATTTAAAATTATCAGGCAATGGTTTTAAATCAAAGACAGGATCTTCCTTTGGTGGTGGTGTTGTACCCAAATCTTCCACCGGTAAATCATGCTTAAGAATAGGTTGACGAAGGAAAATTTCATCAAGCTCATTTCTCTCTTCCCTAAAAACTTCACTCTCACTATTCTCCAAATGTTGCTGCAAAGGATTATTAGGAGCAAGAACAATAGATGCACACTATTCAACTTTAAAATCACTATTAGGCGAATCAATTTTATAAGGAGTTTTGGTAAATTTAGAGAAGTTAAACTCATAAGATTCACCAGCAAATTTAGTCAAAATTTTCTCTTTCTTGCAATCTATAATAGCTCCACAAGTATTTAGAAAAGGTCTACCAAAAATGATAGGACAATATTTACTAGCAATGAGTAACCAAGTACCAAAAAGTCAGCAGGATATTTAATCTTACCACATAAAACTTCCACATCTCGAATAATACCAATTGGAGAGATAGTTTCTCTATTAGCCAACCGAATAACCACATCAATATCTTCAAGTTCACAAGAACCAATTTCGTGCATAATCTCCGTGTAAAGCTCATAAGGAATAGCACTAATACTTGCACCAATATCACATAATCCATAATAACAATGATCACCAATTCTAACGGATAGCATAGGAACACTAGCTTTCCTAGACTTATTAGGATGCGAAACAATATTAGAAGCATCTTCACGAGAAAATAATATGACCATCTTCCACATTTTCAGTCACAAGATCTTTAACAATTGCAACAGACGAGGTTCAACTTTTATTTGTTCTTCAGGTTCTATAGGTTTCTTTTCACTTTTATGAACCGCACTATTTATAACAGAGTACTCCTTCATTTTAGCAGGGAAAGGAGTTTTTTCAATATAAGCTTCAGGAATAACATGATCAACAGTTTCAACTATAACACATTTATTTATAGATGAATCAATTTTATCTTTATACGGTTCATGATACTTATCAAAGTTCTTCTTAGGCAATTCATATTAAGAAGCAAAAGCTTTATAAAGGTTTGCAACAACTTGAAAATCAAGACCATAAGTAGCACTCATATTACGAAATTTATCAGTATCCATAAAAGCTTCAATGCATTTATAATCATAAATTATACCTGATTCTCTATCCTTGTCGTTCTCCCATCCTTCGAGTATTTTCTTGGATCCGATTAAGAAGGTCCCTTTTAAACTCTTCCTTGTTGCGTGTAAATGATCCGGAACAAGAAGTATCCAAGCAAGGTCTTGTCTTGAAAAGAAAGTCTTGCATAGAAATTATCAATAATAATATTACCAGGAAGCTCATGAATGGGGCATTTGAGCATTAAAGACTTCAATCTCCCCCACGCTTGGGCAATACTTTCTCCTTCATGAGGCCAAAAATTATATATGCGATTCCGATCTTTGTGAATCTCACTTGGAGGATAGAACTTAGAATAAAACCGGGGCACAATATCATTCCATTCAAGAGAATCCCCATTATCCAAGTAATTTATACCAATGCGCCGCTTTACCGGACAGCGATACAGAGAATAGTTTCTTCCTCACTTCATCCATAGCAATACCTGTACACTTGAATAAACCGCATAATTCATGTAAGAACAGTAAATGATCTCCAGGGTGGACAGTTCCATCCCCTGTATAAAGGTTACCCACTACACGTTCAATAATCTTCATAGGTATTTTGTATGGTAATTCTTCCTTACCTGGAGCCTCATCCACTACCTTTGCAGTAGTAGTAGATTTCCCAAATAAACACTCAAGAGAATATCTCTCCATAATGAGTTATAGCAGACAGCGAAATAAAATCAGCACAAACAAGTAGAAATTTCCCTTACCAATTCCACTTACCAATAGCGCTTCACTTCCCGGCAACGGCGCCAGAAAATAGTCTTGATGACCCACAAGTATAGGGGGTGTATCGTAGTATCTTCGATAAGTAAGAATGTCGATCCCAACGAGGAGCAGAAGGTGTTGACAAGCGGTTTCGATGAAGGATTCACTGTAAATGCTCACAGACAAGTATTCAGGGGGTTTTGATGTAACAGATGAATAAAGTACGAGTAAGTAAAGTGCGATAGTAACAATTGCAGCGTGTGGCCCAATCCTTTTTAGCACAAAGGACAAGCCGGTTTGTTTACTTATAATGACCAAACGTTCTCGAGGACACGCGGGATTTTAGTCTAGTGCTTTCGCTACATACGACTAATTAATCTTCATTGTTTTGATAAGTGTTGTGTGGGTGAACCTATGCTAATGTACCGCCCTTCCTAGGACTAATACATACTTGTGATTATACCCCTTGCAAGCATCCGCAACTACAAGAAAGTAATTAAGATAAATCTAACCACGGCCTTAAACTCTGAGATCCTGCGATCCCTCCTGCATCGATATACCAACGGGGCTCGAGGTTTCGTCACTCCGGCAACCCCGCAATTGGCAAACGAGTACAAGATGCATTCCCCTAGGCCCATAAAGGTGAAGTGTCGTGTAGTCGACGTTCACACGACACCACTAGAAGAATAACACCACAACTTAAATATCATAACATTGAATATACTCAACCATACTTCACTACTAACATTTAGACTTCACCCATGTCCTCAAGAACTAAACGAACTACTCACGAGACATCATATGGAACATGATCAGAGGTGATATGATAATGAATAAAAATCTGAACATAAACCTTGGTTCAACGGTTTCACTCAATAGCATCAATAACAAGTAGAAATCAACACCGGGAGAGTTTCCCCTATCAAAAAATCAAGATCAAACCCAAATTGCTACAACGGTGACGAGGTGCAGCGGTGGAGACGGCGGTGATGATGATGAAGATGATGGTGATGGAGATGATGTCCAGCTCGATGGCGGTGACGATGGCGTCGATTTCCCCTCCGGGAGGGAATTTCCCGGCAGATCTCGGCCTGCCGGGAGAGCTCTTTCTCTCTCGGTGTTCTCCGCCCCGCGAGGCGGGCTGTGGCTCTTCGCGACGTACCCCTTCTGGCTTAGGTTTTCGGGACGAAGGAGTACGCGAAGAAAAGGAGGCGAGAGGGGCTATGGGCCCCCCTCCTCACAGGGCGGCGCGGCCAGGCCTTGGGCCGCGCCGGCCTATGGGGTGGGCCCACCCCGGGTCTCCTTAGCTCCCCCTTCTGGCTCCCTTCGACATCTGAAAAAATAGGAGTTTTCGTGTAATTCCCGTCAATTGTTGATCTTCCGTAATATTGCGTTCTGACGATGCTTTTTCCAGCAGAATCCTGGCTCCGGTGCGCGATCCTCCAATAATCATGAAACATGCAAAATAGATGAAATAACATAAGTATAATCTCCAAATATGAAATATATCAATGAATAACAGCAAATTATGATATAAAATAGTGATGCAAATTGGACGTATCAATCACCCAGAGTAGAATCGACAAAGCCAGGAGACGGTGAGCCGCAAGGGAGGAGTACGATAGTGACACCTCAGAAGAAAGTCAGGAACACGATGGCGAGATGCGGGGAGCCGATTGCTTAAGTTACAAGATCTGCGAAACAATGCCACCCAAAAGGTTCAAACCTACTCCAACTGATGCGGCTAAGTACGATGGACAACAGGAGCCAAGGTCCTGGATAGATGATTACTTACAGACTGTGATCCTGCACAAAGGAAATCAGATAGCAGCAATGCAATGCTTGCAGCTGTACCTGAAAGACTCGGCACGAGCCTGGTTGAGAGGCCTGCCGAAGGGTTCCATCAAATCGTGGGACGACCTGGTGGACGCTTTCGTCACAAACTTTCAAGCGACGTACAAGAGGCCTGTTGGGATCGATGAGTTACAGCACTGCCAACATAAGCCGAAGGAGTCGATGCGTGCATGCATTGGGAGGTTCACACAGCTCTTGAACGCCGCTTAAGATGTTTCCGTCGACGAAGCAATCGATGCCTTTAGCGATGGCATTCGACGCGAGATGTACATAGAGGAACTCCGGCGCAAGAAGTCGAAAACTGTAACAAAGTTAATGGAGATCGCCAACAGCTGGGCTGATGGCGAAGACAACGTACGAAGGCCTCAACAGCGCAGCGACGACGAGGACGATGATCAGCCGAGGAACGATTCGGGTGGTCGAAGAGATCATCGTAAGAAAAGGAAAGACCACAGTTACGATGACAACAACTTGGTAGCCGCGGGATATTCCGATCGACTAGATGATCGATATGATGATAGATGAGACGATCGGCAAGATGGCAATCGGAGTAACTCTGGAAACCGTAGTAATTACAAACCACGACCTCAGAGAACCCCAGAGTTACCCTTTGCTGAGCAGATAAACGCTCCTTGCTACTTGCACTCCTACATCGACCAAAAAGATAACAAGAAAAGGTCAAGCCATCTGCTCAGAGACTGTTGGCAGTTCATCGAGATGCAGAAGCTCATCCAGCAGCAGCAACAGCCGATCCCACCTCCACCTCCACCTCAACACCAGGTCCAGCAAGTCCAGCCTCACAACTCTAACGAGTCCTTTCCGCCACTACGTGGGCAAATGAGTATGATTCACAGGACCTGTGTTTCGAGAAGGGAAATGAAGAAGCTCACCCAAGAAATCAACCTGGCAGAAAGCATAATGGCTAATATTCCTGAATACATCGGCTAGTCCTCTCAGAGCATTATGTTCAGCATAGCGGATCACCCGATGACAATCCCAAAGCCAGGGCACGCTGCCTTAGTAGTTGAGGCGCAAATCAGAGGGTTTAAGATGAGCAAAGTTTTCATGGACGGAGGGAGCGGATTAAACCTGATATTCCTCGACACGATTAAAAGCATGGGAATCACAATAAGGATGCTAGAAGAAACGGATACCTGTTTCCATGGAATTCTTCCCACCCTACCGGCGTACTCTCTTGGCAAAGTTTACCTGAACGTTGTCTTTGGAAAACCTAACAACTTCAGGAAGGAAAAGATCGAGTTTGAAGTAGTAAACTGGGAATCACAGTACCACGCCATACTCGGAAGATCAGCTTATGTCAAGTTCATGGTTGTGCCACATTATGCATACCTCAAGCTGAAAATGCCTGGGAACAATGGAACAAACATCACAGTCTATGGAAGTTTTTCACGCTCGGATAACTGCGATCGTGAGTTTTAGAAAATTGCTGCGAAATTCAGGCTCAAAGAGGAACATGTCGACCTCCCTTCAAAATCGTTAGCAATCAACAGTAAGGAAGATGAACGCGCCAAAAAGACGAAGAAGAAGCCAACCGACCTTGCCCCGGAAGCTTCGACAGTGAAAACCTCGGCAGCTGATGGCAAGATCGTCATGGAAGAAAACAAAACCCCGGCAATCGCCGCGATAGCTCCTGATGAAACCAGTGATGGTTCCAAAGCCACTGGCGCGACGGACGAGCTCGAAGATAAGAAGAACCCTCCTCTTGCTTAAAAGGATGGATAGCATTATACTTAGTTTCTTTCTCTTTCTCTTTTCAGCAGGGCTCCTTTTTGCCCTATAGTTTTTCGCTTACTTTATTAATGAGGACTCAAGTTTTGTTTCTTTGAAGAATTGTAGTAATTCGGGATACCCAAACTACATTATCAGGAACTGTGTCCATATATTGCAACGAACAACAGTTCAATGGAAAATACGCCCGGAGGTTGCACTCTAAAAAAGCCTCTGAAATTACGAGTGCTATGATGCAAAACCGACGGGGACTTCGCTCTCCTCCTTCGCTATAGATGCCTCAAAGAGTGCCGCAAATAGCAAGGATCGTGAAACACGTACGAAAACAACCCACGCTCGATACTTTACATTACAGAAGTATCAAAGAGTGACAGAGTCATCGGCAGATCTAGTGCCACCGATCTAATCGGGAGCTGCTGTCAAGACATGCATCGGTTGAAAGCAAAGTTGGACATACAACGGGTTTAGCAAGACCCGCAACACGAGCTGGTGACTCAAACAATTTGCTACCAACACACATACATATACATCATAACTCAGATGTAAAAACGAGTAATTAAGATTTACTCCTTCAAAATTTACCAACGGCACTAACATGGCAGAAGTGCGCATGTGCCGACAAAATAAGTTTAAACTTTGAACATCCGAACATTCGGATGCGACAAGTATCGAGGTTTCCTACTTACAAAAAGGGGCATATCTCTGGATTACTCCTGAGGATTCGTTTTTTCTTCGACTGTTACTGAGGCTCCTTCAAGTATCTCAATAACAATTGCGGCAGGAAGATCCACCTTTGGGTAAAGCGGCCCCAATTCACCTACTACATTGGCAATCGCCAGCAGGTCTGCTGGAGGATGATGTATAAGAACAAGGGCAAGTGCAGCTCTAGCTCCCGCAAGAAGTTGTGCTCGAACCAAGCTCCGGATCTTCTTGGCGTTACTAAATTCCGACATTAGAGTCAACAGCGTGGGAGGGACTGCGTCCAAAGGGAACATTGTCTTCCATATTACTCTCAATGTTTTATAGCACTTGTCGAAGAAACGGTGGACCTGCTAGACCCGATCTTGGAATTTCGCGATCGTGGAAGATTTCGAATGATCTTTCCAGAAAACCTCATCTAAAGACGATAGTTGAGCCAATGCATTTACGCGCTCGTGAATCCGCTTGTTCTCTTCAGCTGGGTTCAGAGCTATAACTAGAAAAGGAAACAAAGGAAGATAAGAAGATATCTTCCATGGAAAACAAGGAAAAAGAGGACAGAGGTGCTTACAGTTTAAACTCTCTGTGGCTCTATGCAATTCAGCAAGAGCATATCATTCTGCGTCAACAGCAAGCTCGTTCTTCTTCTTGATAATCACAGCCAAGGCATAAGTACTGCGCAAGTCTTTTTCCATCTGAGCAATTCGACCCCTCATACGTTGGAGTCGATCACTTTCAGAGCAAATACCCGAAGAATCATCGGTAAATGCAGGCACAGGGAAAACGTGCAAAACATTGTTAAAAGGTATGACGGATTATACGGATTCAACACTGGAAATTACTCCCATCGGGAGCGTGCAAATAAAAGTGTTATATCAAGAGTACACTGGCAACATTACCGGCATGGAATTCGTTACAACCATAGAAGTCTTATGACTGGACATTGTCGTAACTGAGCAAAATTACAAGAATAGAATCAGGGGGCTTGGGTCTGGTTTGACAAGCTTGGACCAATGGATGATTTCTTTGCCGAGACCAGCTCAAGGAGCTGGCGAGCACACTTAAGAGCCGAGGTCTTAAAGACACCCAAGTCAACAAACTGCCCATCTTGCTCTTTCGGCAGCTCTTTGGACATCTCTTCAATGTTGGATTTGAAGCCATGACCCATCATAAGCTGGAAGGCTAGGAGGGCACCACAGGTACGCGAAGTACGTTTGAATACCTCAATAATCTCTTTGGTGTTGATGGCAAAAGCGTCGATCAGCTGCCCCAAGGTCCTGTTTTGGTCGATCTTGGGGAAAATCATCGAGTGCATCCGTGCCATGGCTCCTTTACCCTTTTGAAGGAGGTCCTGAACGAGCTGGTGAGACGCAAGGGTCATCGACAGGGTATTAGCCGGGGAATTGCTCAGAAGCTTGTCCCAGAACCTCGGCAGGGATGTCAGCAGCCTCTGCGAAGCACAAAATGAGAGGAGTTCATTAACTAGGGATTGAATTTGCAAAGCAAAAATCAATGGAAGAACAAAAAGGGAATTACTGAGCAAGGCCAAGGAATACTGGCAAAGAAGATTATCCTTCTCGATCACCCGAGCTTCGACAGCTAGCCTGGATGCCTCTTCATCCTTCAACCTCTTCTTCAGCCCCTCGAGTTCCTCCTTTAAGGAATCAACCTCCTGGCGGGCCTCGGCAACTATCTTTATTGCACCCTCCAGCTTCGAGGAATAAGACTCGACCTCCTTTTGCAGCCGAGTCTTGTCAACTTCCAGAGAAGTGTATTGGGAGGCGAAGGCCTCCAGAGAAGAAATAACAGCTCGCAAATCCTTAAGAGACAAGGAAAAGTAATTAGACGAAGAACTAGTTGTCAACAAACCTATAATTTGATTAGGGAAATTGTCACACATGGATATATCGTTAAAACAGGAAAAGCTTATAGGTTTCCTTGGAGGAGAAGCTGTAGCCACAGCAGTGGAAGAAATCTCCTTCCCTTTGGAAAGGGAAGAAGATGTCGATATTTGAGCCATGGGGGCTGCAGCAGGAGTCGAAGCCTCGGAAGCGGCTGGATTCGGCACAATGGCGCCAGACTTGGCCTTCTTGGCCGGAGGTTCGACGAAGCCCTCTTCACTGCAAGAACAAGAAACTAGCAAGGTCAGAATCAGACGCATATGGTGAAGTTAGAACACAATCGTGGGAAAAGAAGCAAGAACTTAGAAATCGTAGAGGTCATCTTCATCGGCAAAGCTGCCGGATGATCTCTTTGGAGGCAGTGCCTCGGCCTTCCCCGCAGCTTCATGAACAAAGGCAGCACGATCAGCATCGTCATCATGCATTGACCCCGACGTGTCGCTTATATCATTGGCAGAGAATCGAGGATTGATGGAAAAAAGCTTCAGGATTCATCGAATCATCGTGTTGATCTATTGGGCTTGCATTCTCGTCAGTATGAGACCCTACAAGGACTGAGGAATCCCTTTTCTCGGAAGAATTGTTCGATAGATCTTGCAAACGTTCGGGAGCCATAGGGATCTATCGAAGTTGACAAGTGAGAATAACGACAATTAAAATAACAAAGAGGAATAGGCCAATAAGAGCATAAAGGGGAAATTTACCTCAGTTGGTAGATGATCATCATCGAATGGTGGATGGGAAGATATCAGTGGGATTGAATCCTCCTGGCTGAAGAGAGCGAGGCGCCGGACTTCATCGAGCAATTCCTTTTTGGATAATTCAGCGATGTTTACTCTAGTCTCGTCCTTGGGACCCGAATATAACCACATCGGACGGGCCCTAGACATGATCGGCTGAACTCGATGTTTCAAAAACACTGCGTCTACTTCCGTACCTATCATGGTTTGACCATCGGTTTCCTTGATCCGAAGAAATCTGTCAAACAACTTGTCGACTGTTGATTTTTCATCGGGAGAAAGGATATTTTTCCAAGACTTCTTAGGCTTGGCTTCTAGAACATCGTAGAATTGAGGGAGTTGGGAGTCGGCTGCCGATGAGTCTTTAATATAAAACCACTTCAGCCTCCACCCTTGCACAGACTCTTTCATCGGAAAGTTGAAGTAGTTAACTTCTTTGCGAGCGACAAACCCAACACCGCCTGACAAGGGATTAACTTATCAATGCCTACGAGTTGTAGACTAGGGTTTAGTTGGAAGTAGAGGGCAAGTAGATCTCGAAGGTTTCAGCCGAAAAGTACTCGACGATTATGAAACTAGGGTTTGAGAAACATGATTCGATGATTTCTTTATCCCTCGACCCCCCCTTATATAGTAGGTGTTGCCGAGGGATTCGTATTGTACAAGTTACAGAGTCCGGGAAGGTTTCTAACTCCTCCCGCAAGATTACAAATATTACTTCCTATTACAACTCTAGCTTTCATTAACAATATCTTGGGCTTCCGAATCTTCTTATTCTTCGAGTAGTGGGCCTTCGATAAACCCGGGTACTATCTTCGGCGAGGCCCATTGGGGATGCCTATGTCGGTAGCCCCGAGATTTTGCTTGAATCGTAGAGTCGGGGAAAATCTCCACTGTTTATTTTTACTCGACAACTTAAACCTTTCTATATTTCTTCACATAAATTTCTATATTGTACAGGGGATAATGGTAGTTGGGGCTAGTTCATCGACGGATCGGGTACTAGTTAACTGCTCTAGTGGCAATCCGCAAAAACCTACTTCAAAATCACGTCCCTGGACATGATTTCGGGATACTTGGTGTAAACTTCGACGGGTGCCGCTTAAGGTCTTACCATTACGTCGAGTCCCGGTCATATTTATCGGGTACCTAACGCGTCCGTTAGGATTTTTCTTCGTATCTGTTGATACGGATAAAAGTAACAAACCGACGTCGAGAGACGGCGCCACGCCTCACGAGAATGGATGCGGGGTCTTACCTTCGCAAAGTTTTTGCGGCATTCAGAAATTGATCGCAACTTCGGCGTTCGAGAATATATTGTCGAGTGCTTATTCGGCTGATGGAATGGCACATTTTATTGAGTCAAAGATGACTTATATTGCTCTCCCGATGGGAGTATATGCAGAGTTATTTATAACTCGAAATATACTCTTTTGATCTTCTATCTTTCTTCTTTTCATTCTGTCTTTCTTTTTTATAATTTCATCGGGCACGCGAACGGCGTTCCCGATGGGAGTAGCCCCCGAGGCTACAGCCAAGGACTTGTGCTTGGTTGTAGGCTCCACGCTTTATGCCGCTATATTTTCTTTCTCTCCCGAAGTTTTATAATTTCTCGGGTGCGCGAACATCGCTCCCGATGAGAGTAGCCCCCGAGCATTTGACCAAAAACTTGTATTTGATCAAAGGCTCTTCAATATTTTTGCATGTCGCCGTTTGATGCAACTGTTGAGTCGAATTTTTCTTTCGCCAAGGTGACATTATTGCTGACGATAGCCACGATTGTAAGTCCAGAAATCGCGAGAAGTTTTCTCCCGCTGCCCTGCGTCCCAAATTATCCATTATCTTGACACGTCGTGTAAGTGGGGGACACACGTTCTCCGCTTTTCCTGGCGCACGTACCATAACTTCTCCAGTGTTAAAATACTTTTTTACCCTTGTTTCCACGTGGTTATCATCTGCCGCACACTTTTTCCATCCTACGGTTCGCCGCTTCGCCGCACCTCTATATAAGATCTCCTTCTTCTTCCTCGAGCACTTCCGCTCGCGCCGTTCTCCTGCTCTCCTCTGCAAAACCTCCTCCTGCGCCCCTCAATTCCTTAAGCTTATCTTCTCCAAGCTGCATTCCTGCGCCATTGTTGATGCCGCCGCGTCGGTTGACCAGGCACAACACGCCTGAATCGTAAATGGCCGCCGCGGATCTGGGAAGCGCGGAGTGGGAAAGGTCCAAAATTTCCACCCAGGACATCAATCTCTTGAAGAAGGCTGGGGATTAACAAGAAACCCAAGGCCACTGTGCTTCCCTAGCGAAGAAAGCTACCCAACTCCTCCAATGGGGTATCGGGTAAGCTTCGTCGACCATCTCATTCGCGGTCTTTCCGCCCCTATTCATCCTTTCCTCCGTGGATTGCTTTTTGTTTATGGTCTTCAACTTCACCACCTTACGCCCAACTCTATCCTCCATATCTCCATTTTTATCACCCTCTGCGAGGCCTTCCTTGGCGTTCAGCCTAACTGGGCGCTATGGAAGCGCATTTTCTTTTGTCGCCGCAATGGCTCTCCCAACATCGCCTATAATATAGGCGGCGTCGTTATTTCTGTTCGCCCCACGGTCGATTACTTCGACGTCAAACTCCACGACTCAGTTCAAGGGTGGCGCAAGAAGTGGTTGTATATTCAGGAGGAGAACCATGGATGTGCTGAAGACAACATCCCTCCTTTCGATGGTGCCGAGAAAATCCTTCGCCGCCGTTCCTGGGATGCAGAGGCTACCGAGGAAGAAAAAACTTCGACAGAGGCCCTGATGTCTCGCATCCATGAGTTGCAAAATACTCGCGGCAAAGAGTTGTCAGGTATCCAAATTACAGCGTATTTTCTTAAGACCAGAGTGCAGCCTCTTCAGGCTCGCAAAAACCCTCTCTGGAAGTATGCTGGCGAGGAAGACGCAGATCGGCTGTCAGTGGATTTGGAGGTCAAGGATTTAGAAAAGCTTGTCCGAAAAATCTCCTCTCTCAGCAAAAAAGATTTTGTCCCTTCTTAGTGTCGTGTAGAACCGTACAGCGCTAGCCATGCGCTTCCCAAGGTAAACTTTGTCGATTGATTTTTTATTGCCTCTCTATCTTTTGCATCTCCTTTTTGACATCTCCCCTGTTTTTGTATAGAACCATCCGAATCTTGTCTCGCTTCCTCCCCTTCCTGAAGGTGGAGAAGTCGAAGAAAGGGCCGTTGTTACCGACGACAACCAAGATGCCCCTTCTTTTGTGAATGAACCCGTAGACTCTCGCAAATCTGCGGGATCTTCTGAAAAGGAAGCTGCCTCTGAAGGCACTGCATCAGCACAATGTCCTCCTCCTGCTGTTTCTCCCAAGAACAAAAGGAAAAGGAATGATGTCGAAGATTCCGGCACCTCCAAAGCCGAAGAAGTTGCTCCTTCACGTCAGAAGGCAACTTATGATCCATACCTCGAGGCCCTCATCAGTTCGTAAGTTATTTTTTTATTTTGGTACTCGAAGATTTTTTCTATCTTGCTTTTTATGCTACCAACATTTAATCGCAGTGATGATGAGGAAGAAGTACCAGCTTTTGATGTGGCTGCTCGAACGAGTACGTCACACACCCTGGTTGTTTCGGATACGCCAGTTGAAGCAGAGGAATCCTCGCCTCCTCAACAAAATGTCGGCGCTTCTACTCCTCCTTCGATCCCCCTTGTCCCTTCACCGAAAAGGGCAAGGGTTGAAACAATCCCGGAGCCTACTCTCCAATTGAGTAACTCCGCTAACCCTCTCTTGGATGATGTAAGTTATTCACTTTCTTGTCACTGTATTTATTTCCTCTGTTTGCTTCCTTATGCCATCATAATTTTCCCATACCGACATTTTGTTTCTTTATCCTTCTTTGACAGCCTATGATCAAAGAGCTTATTCGTATCGGTGCCCAATTCATTGGGTATCGTGAGTATGCGAGTAAAACTGAAGGTAATGCCTTGCTGCTTCTTTTTGCCCTTGCCTTCTTACGCCTTTGTTGTCGATGTTTTTAACGAAATTTAACTTTCTTGGCAGAAAAACTGACAGAGGTCAACGAACGTGCCAATACACTTGCTCAAGAATTAGAGCAAAGTGAAAAGGCTCGGAAGAAAGCCGAATCAGATGCTATCCAAGCTAGAGCAGAAGCTGACAAGGCCAAAGCCGATGCTGCCGGTGTCGAGGATCCTAGGAAGAGACTGCACGATGCCGAGACTTCGCTGAGCGAGCATATAGCCGCACAATCTGCTCGCGAGGAAGCGATCATTAAGCGCGTAAGGGCGCAAAACCGTCGCTTTGTCAGTAAGTATCTGAACCACTTCACATCCTTTCAACTGTCTTTCTTTCACTCGTTTGTTGATCAATAAGTTTTTATCTTGACAGGTAAGACATCTCAAGAATTTGAACTTGAAGATCCTGACAACGATCCTCTTCTGGATGCTATTTCATTCCTTGAGTTTCATGGGACAGAAGCACGCGAGGGCATTGATCAAGCTAAATCCGGGTTGTCGCGATACTTCCCCTATTTCTTCCCGAAGAAAGAGGAACCCGCGACTTTCCTTGCTCTTGCCAAGTGTTTTAATCCACCAGAAGATCTTGGACTGAAGATGCGCCAGGAGAACATGAAGGTTGCTGTTGAAAGCGCTGTTGCCTTGGTCGCTGATAGCCAACAAACTATCGACTGGGCGAAAGTAGGCGACACAGAGCAGATAGAACAGACAAAGTGGCGATCATTGATCAAGGCGGCAAAACCCAACACGAAGAAAATCCTGTCCTATCTCGGGATCAAGCCATCTTCGACTCCTAGCTCATCAAATCCGGAGGTCTAGTTGAATGCTCTTTCTTTTTATTTTTCCTGTTTCTTTAGCTGTTGTCGCCATATGAGTTTTGGCGACAATTACCTTAGTACTTTTGAAGAACTCCTTCTGTAATATCCATGTAAATTTCTTGAAGAGCAATGGAATTCTGTCTTGTGCGGTCCTTTGATATTTGAATTTTCTTTTCCAGTTGATATTTGATAACTACTCTGCTGATCCCCATTCTGCCGATACTTCTCCTGCTTCTTCCTTCTCGAAGAAAACACTAGTCAATGATAACTTTGTCGACGGTTCTTTGGGACAAAATTTGTCACAAGATTTGCAAGAATTGCGCCAACAACTTCAATCTATGAAAAAACAAACTCTTGTGATGATGGAGCAATCTCGACAGGCATCCGAGAGAGAGAACATTGCTCTTCAACAGGCAAGAGAAGCCATTGTTGCAAAGGATGCTGCTGTTGCTGAGGCTACCGAAGCTTCCTCTCGAGAAAATTATATGCTTCAGCTAATGATCGACGCCTTGACTGGACATGACAGGTACATTTCTGTTCATAACCATGCTGGATATTATTGCCGCTATTCTTCCTTCCTTGACAGTTTGTTTGCTGTACCGAGGCTCATTTTTGGATACTGCTGCCGAAGATCAACGTGTTGAAGCTCGAACCAATGTTTTGCTTAGACTGGCTGCACAACATGGCTCTAACTTTTGGGTCACTCCTGAGCGTACCCGCCAAATTGTCAGATTTCAAGACCGCGCGGCTCAGGTCCGTGACTTCCTTGACTTCTGTACGAGGACTTTATTCTTAGTTTATGGAACCATGTTCCCTCGCAACAAGATGCCAGAAACTCTTCCTGCACTAATGGAAAAATTTCGAGATGCTCCTCGAATCCATGGCTTTGTGCGGGCTCAACTCTCTGCTGGCGCAAGATTTGCTATGATGATGATAAAAATTTGCCATCCAAAATTGCCCTTGGATCAAATTGTTCCCACGTGCCTGGCTAAAATGTCGAAGAAAAAGAGGAACGTGGGCAAAATTGATGATTTGGTGACTCCTGTGGCCGAAGATATGATGGATGAACTTCTTCGGATGGACGCTGAGTTCTTTGTGAAGGGTAGCTATGCCGAGCATAGTACTCGTCCGTCCAATGAACGAACGACCATAGACCATGTGCTAGGTATCCATTGAGGATTTTTTCCTTATTCTTGTTGTAGGTTCACCATTGATATGTCTTTGTAGACATGATTTATATTGTAAAGTCTGTCATCTCTGTAAATATGTATTATTTCTATTTTTGATAGTCAAGGCCCCGAGCCTTTGGCTGGAACTTATACTGTTTTGTTATCCCGAAGATTTTTCTCTTATTGCGAGGAAATATATATATTTTGTTGTCGATGGACACGAGCCCCCGAGTGTCTAGGTTGTGACGTTCTATATTTTAGTTGCGAGGTTTTTAGACCAAAGCAATAGAATTTTGATGAGTATACTATATTTATAGTTGCTATCTTCCAATGTTCTATTTGGCGAGGTATTCTTGTACCAAGGCGAAATATTTTGGTAAGTCTGGTCTATCTGTATTGTATATATTTTGTAATTTAAAGGCACTGAGCCCCCGAGCATGTCGAAGAATAAGAAGTATATCTGCACTATCTTTATTATATTGCAGCACCGCGAGCCCGCCTCATTAAAAACCTTTCCGGCCCCACTCGGTGCCCCGAAAAGGAAAAGAGTGCGTCTGAAAACTCGCGGGCGTTTCGGTACATTGTATTTTTACAAAGGAGGACTATATTTCGACTCTAGGCGTAGAACCGCTCGAGATGTGCCACGTTCCGGGGGTTTTCTCGGGAACCCCTGTCTTCTTGTCCTTGATCCTGTACGCTCCTCCGTCGATGACTTCCGTGACGGCGTAAGGTCCCAACCATGGTGACTCGAGCTTCTCAGTACTTTGCTGGTTGAGCCGCAAGACCAAATCGCCGACTTGGAAAGATCTGGGCCGTAATCGTCGACTGTGGTAATTCTTCAGATCTTGCTGGTACTTGGTAACTCGTGATAGTACTTCATCTCGAGCTTCATCGAGTGCATCCATATCGTCCTCTCGAGCTTTTTGTGATGTTTCCTCATCATACTCTGTTACTCTTGGAGAATCGTGCCCTATTTCAATTGGTAATACTGCTTCGGCTCCGTGGACGAGAAAAAATGGAGTTTCTTGTGTCGCCGTATTTGGTGTTGTTCGGATGCTCCACAAAACACTTGGCAATTCTTCTGGCCAGGTATGTCGAGCCTTTTGAAGTGGTCCCAGCAGACGTTTTTTAATGCCGTTGCAGATGATACCATTGGCTTTTTCGACTTGACCATTGGTTTGGGGATGTGCAACTGATGCGAAGTGCAATTTGATGCCTACCTCTGCACAATATGCCTTGAACTCCTTCGACGTAAAATTGCTGCCATTGTACGTGACAATGCTATGAGGCACTCCGAACCGAAAAACGAGGCCTTTCACAAATTTTATTGCTGATGCTGCATCTGGTGAATTTATTGGCTTCGCTTCTACCCACTTGGTGAATTTGTCGACAGCGACCAAGAGGTACTCGTATCCTCCTGGCGAAGCTTTGTGCAACTTGCCTACCATGTCGAGTCCCCATTGGGCAAAGGGCCACGACAATGGTATTGGCATCAGTTCTGCCGCCGGAGAGTGCGGTTTTGCGGCAAATCTCTGGCACGCGTCGCAGGTTCGTACTATCTCTTTTGCGTCCTCGATTGCTGTCAACCAGTAGAATCCTGCCCGAAAAACCTTGGCTGCAATAGCTCGACTGCTTGCGTGGTGACCACATATTCCTTCATGCACATCCTTTAGTATTATTCTTCCTTCTTCAGGTGTGACACATCTTTGCAAGACGCCTGAAATACTTCGCTTATATAACTCCCCTTTGACCACTGTGAAAGCTTTGGATCGTCGAATAACTCGCCTTGCTACAACTGGATCGTCGGGTATTTCCTTCCTGAGGATATATGATATGTACGTTTGCATCCAAGGGACTTCTACCATCATCACAAGTTCTTGGTCCTCTTCGTCTTCCACGGCTTCTTTGAGAGACGCCGAAGTTTTTTCTTCCTTTGCTTTTTTCTGCATCTTCTTCGGCTTTGTTGATCTCTCCGCTATTTCTTCCCAAAATACGCCTGGCGGGATTGGAAGGCACTGCGACCCGATGTTTGCGAGAACGTCGGCTTCATCATTGCTCAATCTACTGATGTGATTTACTTCGCATCCATCAAACAGCTTCTCAAGCTCGTTGTACACCTCCTTGTATGCTATCATGCTCTCATTGACTGCATCACATTGGTTCATAACTTGCTGAGCCACCAATTGTGAGTCGCCAAAGATTTTTAGTCGAGTTGCGCCGCAAGCTTTCGCCATCTTCATCCCGTGTATGAGGGCTTCGTATTCTGCTTCATTGTTGGATGCATTTGGGAACGTCATCCGTAGGACATATTTTAACTTGTCGCCTTCAGGTGATATGAGTATCACTCCTGCGCCAGCTCCTTCTACTCTCTTGGATCCGTCAAAGTTCATAGTCCAAGTTCTCGACAAATCTGGGGGTCCCGTGTTTTGCAGCTCCATCCATTCTGCGATGAAATCTGGCAAAACTTGCGACTTGATTGCCTTTCTTTTTTCATACGTGATGTCCCGAGGGGAAAGTTCTATTCCCCAAAGGGAGACACGCCACGTAACTTCCGGATTGTTTAGTATATTTGAGAGAGGTGCTTCATTGACTACTATTATCGGGTGTGCCGAGAAATAGTGGCGCAACTTTCTTGCCGTTGTAATCACTCCATATGCTAGTTTCTGGTACTGCGGGTACCGTTGTTTGGAGGGTGATAAAACTTCACTAATGAAATATACCGGCCTTTGCACTCCATGGAGTTTTCCTTCTTCTTCTCTTTCGACAACTAGCACCGTGCTAACCACCTGGGGTGTGGCTGCGATGTACAGCAGGAGAGGTTCCTTTTCCTTCGGCGCCACCAAGACTGGTGGTGTCGAGATTGTGCGTTTCAGATCCTCGAAAGCTCTATCGGCTTCTTCGTTCCACTGGAATTTCTCCCCTTGCTTTATTAAGGCGTAGAACGGTAGTGCTTTTTCTCCTAGCCTGGCGACGAATCTGCTCAAAGCTGCGACTCGCCCGGTTAATTGTTGTATTTCTTTCAACTTTGTTGGCTTCCTCATTGTTACGATGGCTTGTATTTTATCGGGATTTGCTTCAATCCCTCTTGCTGAAACTAGGAACCCAAGAAGTTCTCCTGCTGGGACGCCGAAAGAGCACTTCGTCGGGTTCAGCTTGAGGCAGAATCTGTCGAGGTTATCAAAAGTTTCTTTGAGATCTTCGATCAGCGTCATCCCCTTCTTTGACGTTATGACTACATCATCGATGTATACTTGCACATTTTTTCCAATCCTGTGTTGCCAAACACTTCTGCATCATCCTCTGATATGTTGCTCCCGCGTTTTTCAAACCAAAAGGCATTGTTTTGTAGCAAAACACGCCGTAAGGTGTGATGAACGCTGTTTTTACTTCATCTTCTTCTTTTAATCTAATATGGTTATAACCAGAATACGCGTCCAGGAAGGAAAGACGTTCACATCCTGCCGTGGAGTCGATAATTTGGTCGATCCTCGGGAGGGGAAAATGATCCTTTGGACAATGTTTATTGAGACACGTAAAATCGACGCACATGCAAAGGACTTTAGTGTTTTTCTTTGGTACCAACACTGGGTTTGCCACCCATGTGGCCTCTATATGCAGCTCTTTGATAAAACCAGCTTCTCTCAGTCGATCAATTTCTGACAGCATAGCCTTGCGATTTGGTTCCGAAAAACGTCGCAAAGGTTGTTTGATTGGTCTCGCTAATGGATCCAAGTTTAGGTGGTGCTCGGCAAGTTCCCTGGGTACTCCTGGCATGTCAGCTGGACACCATGCGAAGATTTTCCAGTTCTCACGGAGGAACTCGACGAGCGCGCTTTCCTATGCGAGGTCCATGTCGTTCGTGATGGATGTCGTCTTTTTTGGATCTGTCGGGTGAATCTGCACCTCCTTAGATTTTTTCTCAGTGTTGAAAGTTGATTCTTTATTTGGCCTTCCAACGTCTGGCAGCACGTCGTAGTCAGTCATGAGCCTTGACGCCAAATACTCAGCTTGCATCCCGAAAGTTTATGATATTCGATGAAAATCCTTATCACATTTATCGGCTAGGGCGAAGCTTCCTTTGACTGTGATTGGTCCCTTAGGTCCAGGCATCCTCCACAACAGGTACGTATAATGTGGTACCGCCATAAATCTAACATATGCCGGTCGTCCCAACAGAGCGTGGTATTGTGATGGGAAATCTACAACTTCAAACTCCAACTTCTCGATTCTGTAATTTTCTCGGGTCCCAAACTGAACGTCGAGATTAATCTTCCCCAGCGGATAGCTTGGCTTCTCTGGTGTGATACCGTGAAATCTTGTGTCCGTTGGCTTCAAGTTTGCTAGGGATATGTTCATCTTCCTTAATGTATCTGCATACATAAGGTTTAAGCTGCTGCCGCCATCTATAAACACGCGGGATACGTCAAATCCTGCGATGACCGCTGGTAGTATGAGTGCTGACTGTCCTGGTCGAGGAACTTGCTGTGGATGATCCGCTATAGTGAAGCCAATGTCTTGCCCTGACCAATTAAGGTACTCGACTGTTGGTGGAGGCATTTTCTCTGCCATGAACACCTGCCGCGAGATTACTTTCTGAGTTCTATTGGATGGCCTTCCCTTTTGAATCATCGAGACCGCTCCGTTAGAATTAGGATCAACGTAAGGTGGTGGTGCAGGTGCCGCCGCTATTCTGAGCTGATGTCGATTGTCGTCCGTAATCGCGGGAGGAGGTGGCAAGTGAACCTCACTTCTGGGTTCCCGAGGAATTCTTTGCGCTGCCTGTGCATTAGCATGCCCTGCATATCTTAGCATTGCTTGGAAATTACGACAATCCTTCTGCAGATGTCCCGACTGTCTTTTTCCGTTGCTGTCGAGGAAAAAGTGCATCTGACACGGCCCGTTCATCATTTCTTCGGGAGACACGAAAGGCCTCTGGAATCTTGGCCCGTTATTTTGCCTATTGTTTCGAAATTCATCTCTATTGTCGCCTCGTTGCTCATTACTTCTCTGGAAATCATCTCTGTTATTTCCTCCTGCACTTGCTCGGAAATCGGCCGAGATTTGTCCTGGAGCATCATAACTCGAGTACTGCCGAGGAAATCGTCGCCTTGGTTGATAATTTCGACCGCGGTCTTCCTCTGGCGACCTATGCCGTTTGTTGTGGACAGCATCTTCTCCATCTGCCCATCTGTTTGCTATTTCCATTAATGCGGATACTGTCTTTGGATTGGTCCTTCCCAAATCTTCGACAAAATCTCCACGCCTGATCCCTGCGACAAATGCATCTATTGCTCTCTCGTCAGATATGTTTTCTGCCGAGTTTTTGATGATGTTCCACCTTTGGATATATTTTCTCATTGGCTCATCTGGCTTCTGTCGACACGCCCGTAATTCCTCTAGAGATGCGGGTTTCTTGCAGGTGGACCGGAAATTCTTGACAAATATGTCCTCGAAGCTATCCCAGCTGTCGATAGATCCTGGAGGAAGCTTTTTGATCCAAGATCGTGCGGCTCCACTTAAATGCACTTGGATGCTTTGCATAGCTGTTGCTCTGGTTCCTCCAGTTAGCTTCACCGTCTCGAGGTAATCAACTAACCAGTCCTCTGGATCTTGCAGGCCGTCGAATTTCTTGAAGTTATCAGGCAACTTAAATCCCGAAGGGACTCGAGTTTTTCGTACTCTCCTTGTGAAACACGGCAAACCGCACATATCCTCATCGTTTAATTCTGGAGAATGCCGATGTTCCCTTCTGCTTTGCCGTGCTCTGTCTACCCTTGCTTGTGCTGCCGTGTCTCTTGCTCCACTTGTTCCTTCGACGATTCTGCTGCTACTGCTGCCGCAGGTCGTGGACTATTTTGCCTTCTTGCTCCCTCCGGCGGTGTTGATGCAAACGCCGTTCCCATGGCTTCAGCTCACCGCTGCTGCCATGTTGTACGGTGCCTCCCTTGGATCTCTCGGAGGTGGCCTAGATGCAAGGATAAAGGCTTGTGTCGCCATATACCCAGCTTCTGGTGTCTTGGGGATAATATTCCCTCTTATGTCTATCGACATAAAAGACATGTCGAGGTTTTGAACCAGGTACTCTCTTTCTCCTTCAGGTATACGTTGCAATCTTGACCTTGCTCTGTTCCGAGCTTCTCTGTGGCTATCTCCCGAGGTTCCAGATTGTCGACTTAACTCCGCCCTTCGCCTGCTTGAAGCGGAGGCTGCCTCCTTTCTTCTATTTAAAGCTTCTGTCTGTTTTTGCAATTCCCTTGCAGCTCTTGCGAGCCTATATTGATATGCTTGCAACTCTGCGGGCGTGGCTATTGTAGCCATTGGTTCTGAGCCATCCATAGCTCTTGCGGCTCTATCCCATGCTGCCTGCAGAAGCTGAACTCTATCGCGAGTCTCAGGGCCGACGTATTTACTGCCTAGACCTTGTCGCAGATTAGAGGGATCAACGTATGGATTTCCCAAATCGTCGAAAGCCTCAGATGTTTCCTCCTGGTCACGGCTTGGCTCTCCGATAACATAAATCTGATGATGCTTTGTATTCAGATCTATGTTGGGTTTGGTGACACCATCATTGAGGCTGGTGAAGACCTTGCCCATTGTAGTAGATTTTTCGATGAAGTTGTAGTCGTCGACACTCGCTGAGCCATCGCTTATATAGGAGTCCGCAGATGACTCAAACGACATGTCGCTGAAGATCTTGGCGAGTTTTTCTCTTGCCCTAGTGCTGATGAAGCGTGACGACGAAGTTTCTTCCTCTCCCGACTCGATTGACGATGTATAACTTGAAAAATCGGAATCGACCACCGACGATCCCGATGAAATCAGAATTTCGACACGATACGATCCTTCTTTCTCGACGCGAAAGTGAAACCTTCCGAACGTCATCTCCATAGGATCCTCCAAATATGCATATGCATCCAAACTGGAGGGCGGGTGAGGAACAAAATCAACAAGACCAGTTGCGATCTGTTTACCTCGATCCATTGCGTTGTTTGCGATTGACGAAGTCGACGATCTTGAACGTGCCATCGAGATCAGATCCTTGACGCCTCTAATTCCCACAGACGGCGCCAATTGACAAGGGATTAACTTATCAATGCCTACGAGTTGTAGACTAGGGTTTAGTTGGAACTAGAGGGCAAGTAGATCTCGAAGGTTTCAGCCGAAAAGTACTCGACGATTATGAAACTAGGGTTTGAGAAACAATGATTCGATGATTTCTTTATCCCTCGACCCCCCCTTATATAAGAGGTGTTGCCGAGGAATTCGTATTGTACAAGTTACAGAGTCCGGGAAGGTTTCTAACTCCTCCCGCAAGATTACAAATATTACTTCCTATTACAACTCTAGCTTTCCTTAACAATATCTTGGGCTTCCGAATCTTCTTATTCTTCGAGTAGTGGGCCTTCAGTAAACCCCGGGTACTATCTTCGGTAGGCCCATTGGGGATGCCTATGTCACCGCCAATGACAAAGGATCCACCACTGATGTTGTATCTTTTCACGAAGAAAATCTTCTTCCACAAACCAAAGTGTGGCTCAATGCCCAAAAACGCTTCGCAAAGAGTGATAAAAATGGCAAGATGAAGGATTGAGTTGGGGGTCAACTGCCACAATTGAATATCGTACACTCAAAGGAGGTGGTGAAGAAATTTGTGAGCAGGGAGCGAAAGACCTCGATACAAGAAGGATAAGAACATCACGGTAAAACCGACCAGAGGATTGGGCCGTGAAATCGCACCTTGAAGAATAACATTCCCCTCATCAGAAGAAATTATCCCGAGGCTTCGGGCCCTCTTCTCATCTCTCCTTGTGGTGGTAGAAGTTGGCCAATCGCCAGGAGTAAGCCCGGTCGCGGAACTTGACGGCGCTGGCGGCGCCGGTGGAGGAGCATCTGACGCGCTTCTCCGCGGCGGGTTTGGAGGAGCCCTGGCGGCGGCACCACTGCTCGCAGCGCTGGCGGCGAGAGTGGGGTTCTTCTTCTTCACCATTATGACCTCTTTTCATCATTGATCGCGGAAATTGAGGAGACACCTTGGTAACTGCACGCAAGTAGCGGTCATTTCCTGAAACAGAACCGCGCATAAGTAGGATGGGCCCGACAGGTTGCGTCCTGTCAGTCAGAATTGCAACAGCAATTACGTCATCAGTGACGTTGCAAAGCTCACTTAAGGTACCCGAAGAAAAGCCAAATTGTCGGATGGCTAAACTTGAGTCTACGCACGGATCGCAAGCATCCGTACCTAGACTCGGGGGCTACTCCCATCGGGAGCGCTGGACGCGCACCCGATAAATCTGGACTTGAAGACTCTCTTGCAGAAAAGAACGAGAAAAGAGTATCTGAAGAAAAGGTTGGAACGTAGCACCCGGGGGCTACTCCCATCGGGAGCGCCGATTATGCACCCGACAAACTTTTTTGCACTCCAGGATCATGCCCGGGGACGTGATTCTGTGTAGGGTAGCGATGTTTTGCCTTCGGCAGTTAACCAGCAAAGCTGGGCGCGCTACTCGATATCCTTTGCGCATTAAACTTTCAGAGTTTGAAGCCCCGATGCAAATGTATCGGATGACCTATGAAGACTTGCAGAAAGCTTCGCCAGAAGAAGACGTTCGAGTAGTACAACTAGAGTCTACGCACGGATTGCAAGCGTCCGCACCTAGACTCGGGGGCTACTCCCATCGGGAGCGCTGGACGCGCACCCAATAGAAGAAGAAGATACTATCATGAGGAGGACAAGAATTATCAAGGGAGAAGAACATTTGGTGGAGGCATGCTTTAGTCTCTACCCGAAATATCTTCGGCTAGACACTCGGGGGCTACTGACGTGGGCATTACCCTTCGGGTAACTATAATTGCCCTATCCTGTGCGGCCCAACTGGAGGCCCATGAAGACACCCGATGGCAAGGTGGGCCGCTATGTCGGTGCCAAAGAAGATTCCTTGAAGAACAAGACGAAGAAGCGAAGGATACAAGGAAAGTCTAGAACTAGGAATCTTTTGTAACCTAGTTGTACCCGGACAGATCTCTCGAGACCTGGCTCCCTATATAAGGGCCAGGAGAGGGGCTGCCGAGGGACACAATCAATCTTAGCAACCTTAGCCACCAGAAGTCTAGAGCTAGGGTTTCATAGCACTTAGCCTCTCGACGAGATCACAGCCGAAACCTTCGGCACCTCATTGTAACCCGATATTTTCATAATCAAGATCAGACAAGCAGGACGTAAGGGTTTTTACCTCATCGAGGGCCCCGAACCTGGGTAAATCGCTCTCCTTGCTTGCTTGATAACCGATGTCTCGTGTCAGCCTACAGGATTCCGTCTACTCTAAGCCCCAAACTGAGGGCATTGCCGAGGAGTACCCTCGAGATCAGCACCGGTTCCTCTAGAGGCACCGTTTACTGTACCTGCCCAACAGTCTCCTTCATCAGCACCGGTTCCTCTAGAGGCACCGTTTACTGCACGTGCCCAACAGTCTCCTGCATCAGCACCGGTTCCTCTAGAGGCACCGCTTACTGCACCTGCCCAGCAGTCTCCTGCATCAGCACCAACTCGTGTACCAGCCCAAGCTCCTGCACTTGCCCCAGCCAGATCACCGAGGTCTCAGCTCATTGCTGTGGCCACCCGTGTGGTGACCAGGACGCATCTGAAGGCTATGTTCGTGAGTATATGACAACATAACTGCTCTTATCTTGTTGTCTTGTCTGCTCAAAGTCTCACATGGTTCAGTGCATTGGTGCCATTGACTAATTTTTGGTGGTATCTCTTGCTTTGAATCAGAAATTGCCTAAAAATATCTCCAAGTATCTCAATGCTGGCCGAAGGGGAAAGATATCCCTCATCATGGAGAGTGAAGGTCTCACCGTGGAGGGACGGTACTCCATCAGTCCCACAAATGGGCGCTTGGCTGTTACTTCCACGTGGAAAAAGTTCATTGACGGTGCCAAACTTCGCGTTGGATCAAAGTTGAAGGTCAAGATCTTTCGATGCCGCTGTGACATGCTGGTCATAAAGTTCGCGGTTGTCTAGTTCTGTTGTCCCATGAGCCCTTAGCAAATGCATTTGTAGTTATACTTATATAAGGTTATCTTATCTAACCTGCTAATTAATTGTATGGGTGGTAAAACTCTGGCAAGCTTGTATGTATGATCAAATATTATGATAACTAATGTTTGTGTTCATCTTAATTTGCATTTCCATTTTAGAAAAAAAATAATTTTATATTTTGGCTGACCTGTTAGAGAACTATCAGATTTAACCCACAACATGATTCAAATAGATTCATTACACCGAGCCACGTGTCTTGACCTTGCTATACACTACTTCCATTAATCAGTGCAAGAAGGCTTACCTGAGCTGCCTGAACCACGGCAGATTCGAATCCACCTTAGCTATCTAAAATACAACCTTTGCAGAAAGAGAATTTGCAGTATGGGGAGGATGACATTGGGGACCCATGAGCCAGCAGCGTCGTCAATGTTTTAAAGGCGGCAGGAGATCGAAAGAAAAAATAAGCCAAAAATCAGTTGGTAAACAAAATCCAAGAAAAGAAACATTTACCTTTCTGAGAGGATAACATGCGGGACCCATGAGGCAGCAACATCCTCAACTATTCCAAGGCGACAGGAGATCAAAAGAAAAAAAGGAAGAGCCAGAAATTAATTAGGGTCAAAAATAAATCCATCAAAGGAAACTTTTATTGTTCATAGAGGATGACATGTGGGACCGACCTGCCAGTTGCGTCGTCATCGTTTCAAAGGGGGCAGGGGATCAAAAGAAAAAGGCAAATAGCCATAAATTAGGGGTAAAAAATAAATCCAACACAAGAAACTTTTATTGTTCATAGAGGATGACATGCGGGACCCATGAGCCAGCAGCTTCCACAACGTTTCAAAGTCGGCATGAGATTGAAAGAAAAAGGCAAGTGACCAAATATCAAGAGCCAAAAATAATCGAAGAAAAGAAACTTTATTGTACATAGAGGATGACATGCGGGTCCCATTTTGCAGTAGCGGTCTCAACGTTTCCAAGGTGGCACAATACCAAAATAAAAATGAAGTAGCCAGAAATCAGGGGTGAAAAAAATCCAAGAAAAGAAAGATTTCAATTGGGCTGCATCTAGACATCTGGGCCTTCGAACTATCCTGCTGGACCTTTTGATTCGTGCAATTTCAGCCCGCTCCAAAACAGGAAAGTTCGGATTTTTCTCAAAAAAAAACAGGAAAGTCCTATGCTTCGCAAAAACAAAAAACAAGGAGATTCAACATATAAGTTTGTTTATGTAAAAATGATGATTTAATTTATCCATTTGCAATAGCTCAGAGCGAAATACACTGTTTATTGTCTGCAAAATAATCAAGATATGACATGTTTCTTGTACGGGGAGGCTGACATCGGGGACCCATGAGCCAGCAACGTCGTCAACGTTTTAAAGGCGGCAGGGGATCGAAAATAAAAAAAATCAAAAACCAGTTGGTAAAAAATCGAAAAAGAAAGTTGATTGTACATAGAGGATGACATGCGGGTCCCTTGAGTCAGCAGCTTACTCAACGTTTGCAAAGCGGCAGGGGATCAAAATAAAAAAGGAAATAGCCAAAAATCAGAGGGTGAAAAAAATCCAAGAAAAGAAACTTTTACAGTGCATAGAGGATGACATGCGGGTCCCATGAGCCAGCAGGTTCCACAACGTTTTCAAAGGCGGCATGAGATCGAAAGAAAAAGGCAAGTGACCAAAAATCAGAGGGTGAAAAATAATCCAAGAAAAGAAACTTTTATTGTACATAGAGGATGACATGCATGTCCCATTTTGCAGCAGCGGTCCCAATGTTTCATATGCGGCTCGAGATCAAAAGAAAAGGAAAGTAGCCAGAAATTAGGGGGTAAAAAAACTCCAAGAAAGGAAAGCTTTATCATTCATACAGGCTGACATGTAGGATCTATGAGCCAGCAGAGTCCTCAACGTTTCAAAGGCGATAGGGGATCAAAAGAAAAGGAATAGCCAAAAATCAGAGGGTGAAAAAAAATCCAAGAAAATAAACTTTTATAGCACATAGAGGATGACATGCGGGTCCCACGAGCCAGCAGGTTCCTCAACGTTTCAAACGTGACATGAGATCGAAAGAAAAAGGCAAGTGACCAAATATCAGGAGCCAAAAATAATTCAAGAAAAGAAAGTTGATTGTACATAGAGGATGACATGCGGGTCTCATTTAGCAGCAGCGGTATCACCGTTTGAGAGGCGGCACTAGATCGAAAGAAAAAGGCAAGTGACAAATATCAGGTGCCAAAAAAATCCAAGAAAAGAAAGTTTTGTAGTACATAGAGGATGACATGCGAGTCCCATTTAGCAGTAGCGGTATCACCGTTTGAGAGGCGACACAGGATCGAAAGAAAAAGGCAAGTGACCAAATATCAAGTGCCAAAAAAAATCCAAGAAAATAAATTTTTATAGTACATAGAGGATGACATGTGGGTCCCATTTAGCAGCAGCGGTATCACCGTTTGAGAGGCGGCACATGATCAAAAGAAAAAGCCAAGTGACCAAATATCAGGTGCAAAAAATAACTCCAAGAAAAAAAGTTGATTGCACATAGAGGATGATATGCGGGTCCCATTTAGCAGCAGCGGTATCACCGTTTGAGAGGCGGCACGGGACCGAAAGAAAAAGGAAGTAGCCAGAAATCAGGGGGTCAAAAATAACTCCAAGAAAAGAAACTTGATTGCACATAGAGGATGACATGAGGGTCCCATTTAGCAGCAGCGGTCTCAACGTTTCCAAGGCGGCACGGGATCAAAAGAAAAAGGAAGTAGCCAGAAATCAGGGGGTCAAAAAATTCCAAGAAAAGAAAGAATTTTCGTTCATAGAGGATGACATGCAGGACCCATGATCCTGCATCGTAAACGGCTCGATCGGAGAGCGTTGAACAAGGTGGCGCGATCGAGAAAAAAATAATGCTAGAGAGGCTGCCATCTAGGCCCTACATCCCTAGGCGGTGCGGATTTGCATTGACTCGGCCGGCGAACCCGAAAATTCGTGATGC
>NC_061514.1:200532641-200623125 GCF_022539505.1 Lolium rigidum | reverse complement strand
ACGCTACGCCCCGTGCCCACTTTGGGGTAATATGGTTGCACTGTCTAATTGGTCAGGTTAAGTACCCAAGGCACCGAAGTTTTCGAAAACCTTTTTATCTCCACTTTATTCCAACAAAACTCACTTTTTCAAATCAGCTTTTCATTTTCAAACTCCCACTTGGGCAGGGCTACCCCATTCCAAGGTTTTCGAAAAACATCTTTCTCTGAAACATTTTCCAAAAGGGCTCCCAACCTATAGTCCATCTTTTCTTGAAAATCGGCGACAAGGATGATAAGGTGATAGGCACCATATCACTATTAAGATTGGGATCAGTAGGTTCCAATGAGGGTTGCACCCTAAGGGTGGATTAATAAAACTTCGGGTGGCATGAACCACCGACATAATAAATAAAAGACAAGCACTTTATAAAACCTGTAATAATGCAAGAACAAGATATATAGGATCAGAGATGCATCAAGAGGTGTCTTGCCTTGATCAGCAAAGTGTCCCTCGTCTTCCTCTTCAATCCCTCGAAAGTCACCTCCTCCTTCGTTGTCGGCGGTGTTCGAATCTAGCGTCGCAAAAAGAAAACAACAAGCCATACCCAATCAACAAACCACACCAGAATAATTCACACAAAAATTTGGTAAAATCACAGTATGTAAAGGCTTACAAATGCAAGCTACTGAAAGTGCTTTCACCCATTTATGGTTTTTAAAACAAAAGATATGATTTTTGGAATTCCAGAAATGACTTAGAAACCATTTAAATGGTCTAAATATTTCTGTAAGTCACAAAAATGCATGCAGTATACATTCTGAAAGCTAATAACATGTAGAGCACACATGCACAAGCATGGCATGAAAATAAAATCTTAAATAACCTAAGAAAATTAACTAAGACAGAAACCAGAACATACAAACAGCCAGGTACACTAGTATCAGAGCATCACCAACCAACACCAAACATACCCCTGGATAGGTGAGACTAAATGTGATCCAACCCCACTGGTTTGGCATTTTTCTGATTTGTAAATGATTTTTCAAAAATCAGATACTAAAAAGCTATACTGTTTCAGTTATTTAATTATTGTAATTAAACTACTACTCTGAAAAATAAACCCTTTGGCACAAAAGTACCCTACAACTATATCTACCAGTAGCACTTTAATTTGTTTCAAAATCATTAGTAGTTTTCCATTTAAAATTCATTTAGTAGCTCCCTGGACAGAACTTGTTTTGTAAGCCAACTCAATTACAGGAAGCTTCTGCATGTGATACTGATGGCGTGTAACTCACACGTTCGTTGGGAACCCCAAGAGGAAGGTATGATGCGCACAGCAGCAAGTTTTCCCTCAGAAAGAAACCAAGGTTTATCGAACCAGGAGGAGCCAAGAAGCACGTTGAAGGTTGATGGCGGCGGGATGTAGTGCGGCGCAACACCAGAGATTCCGGCGCCAACGTGGAACCTGCACAACACAACCAAAGTACTTTGCCCCAACGAAACAGTGAGGTTGTCAATCTCACCGGCTTGTCTGTAACAAAGGATTAGATGTATAGTGTGGATGATGATTGTTTACGGAAAACGAGTAGAACAAGTATTGCAGTAGATTGTATTCAGTATAAAAGAATGGACCGGGGTCCACAGTTCACTAGAGGTGTCTCTCCCATAAGATAAATAGCATGTTGGGTGAACAAATTACAGTCGGGCAATTGATAAATAAAGAGGGCATAACAATGCACATACATGATATGATGAATATTGTGAGATTTAATTGGGCATTACGACAAAGTACATAGACCGCTATCCAGCATGCATATATGCCTAAAAAGTCCACCTTCAGGTTATCATCCGAACCCCTTCCAGTATTAAGTTGTAAAACAACAGACAATTGCATTAAGTATGGTGCGTAATGTAATCAATAACTACATCCTCGGACATAACATCAATGTTTTATCCCTAGTGGCAACAACACATCCACAACCTTAGAACTTTCTGTCACTGTCCCAGATTTAATGGAGGCATGAACCCACTATCGAGCATAAATACTCCCTCTTGGAGTTAAGAGCAAAAACTTGGCCAGAGCCTCTACTAATAACGGAGAGCATGCAAGATCATAAACAACACATATGTAATAGATTGATAATCAAAATAACATAGTATTCTCTATCCATCGGATCCCGACAAACACAACATATAGAATTACAGATAGATGATCTTGATCATGTTAGGCAGCTCACAAGATCCGACAATGAAGCACATGAGGAGAAGACAACCATCTAGCTACTGCTATGGACCCATAGTCCAGGGGTGAACTACTCACTCATCACTCCGGAGGCGACCATGGCGGTGAAGAGTCCTCCGGGAGATGATTCCCTTCTCCGGCAGGGTGCCGGAGGTGATCTCCGAGAATCCCCCGAGATGGGATTGGCGGCGGCGGCGTCTCAGTAAGGTTTTCCGTATCGTGGCTCTTGGTACTGGGGGTTTCGCGACGAAGGCTTTAAGTAGGCGGAAGGGCAACGCGGGGGGCCACACGAGGGCCCCACACGCCAGGGCCGTGCGGCCAAGACCTGGGCCGCGCCGCCCTGTTGTGGCGGCGCCTCGTGGCCCCACTTCCTTTCCCCCTCGGTCTTCTGGAAGCTTCGTGCAAAAATAGGACCCCGGGCGTTGATTTCGTCCAATTCCGAGAATATTTCCTTTGTAGGATTTCTGAAACCAAAAACAGCAGAAAACAGCAACTGACTCTTCGGCATCTCGTTAATAGGTTAGTGCCGGAAAATGCATAAATACGACATATAATGTGTATAAAACATGTAGATATCATCAATAATGTGGCATGGAACATAAGAAATTATCGATACGTCGGAGACGTATCAGCATCCCCAAGCTTAGTTCCTGCTCGTCTCGAGCAGGTAAACGATAACACA
Organism: Lolium rigidum; assembly: GCF_022539505.1. Classification (NCBI taxonomy): domain Eukaryota; kingdom Viridiplantae; phylum Streptophyta; class Magnoliopsida; order Poales; family Poaceae; genus Lolium; species Lolium rigidum. The sequence goes on along the minus strand of NC_061514.1, from coordinate 200,620,216 downwards.
GATAATTTCTGGAGTGACATGCCATCATAACCTTGATCATACTATTGTAAACATATGTAATGAATGCAGCGATCAAAACAATGGTAATGACATGAGTAAACAAATGAATCATAAAGCAAAGACTTTTCATGAATAGTACTTAAAGACAAGCATCAATAAGTCTTGCATAAGAGTTAACTCATAAAGCAATAAATCAAAGTAAAGGTGTTGAAGCAACAAAAAGGAAGATTAAGTTTCAGCGGTTGCTTTCAACTTATAACATGTATATCTCATGGATAATTGTCAACATAGAGTAATATAACAAGTTCAATATGCAAGTATGTAGGAATCAATGCACAGTTCACACAAGTGTTTGCTTCTTGAGGTGGAGAGAAATAGGTGAACTGACTCAACATAAAAGTAAAAGAATGGTCCTTCAAAGAGGAAAGCATCGATTGCTATATTTGTGCTAGAGCTTTTATTTTGAAAACAAGAAACAATTTTGTCAACGGTAGTAATAAAGCATATGTATCATGTAAATTATATCTTACAAGTTGCAAGCCTCATGCATGGTATACTAATAGTGCCCGCACCTTGTCCTAATTAGCTTGGACGACGGGATCATCGCAATACACATGTTTTAACCAAGTGTCACAAAGGGGTACCTCTATGCCGCCTGTACAAAGGTCTAAGGAGAAAGCTCGCATTTTGGATTTCTCGCTTTTGATTATTCTCAACTTAGACATCCATACCGGGACAACATAGACAACGAGATAATGGACTCCTCTTTAATGCATAAGCATGTAGCAACAATTAGTATTCTCATATGAGATTGAGGATATATGTCCAAAACTGAAACTTCCACCATGATTCATGGCTTTAGTTAGCGGCCCAATGTTCTTCTCTAACAATATGCATGCTCTAACCAATAAAGTGGTAGATCTCCCTTACTTCAAACAAGACGGACATGCATAGCAACTCACATGATATTCAACAAAGAGTAGTTGATGGCGTCCCCAGAAGCATGGTTATCGCACAACAAGCAACTTAATAAGAGATAAAGTGCATAAGTACATATTCAATACCACAATAGTTTTTAAGATATTTGTCCCATGAGCTATATATTGCAAAGGTAGAGAATGGAAATTTTAAAGGTAGCACTCAAGCAATTTACTTTGGAATGGCGGAGAAATACCATGTAGTAGGTAGGTATGGTGGACACAAATAGCATAGTGGTTGGCTCAAGGATTTTGGATGCATGAGAAGTATTCCCTCTCGATACAAGGTTTAGGCTAGCAAGGTTATTTGAAACAAACACAAGGATGAACCGGTGCAGCAAAACTCACATAAAAGACATATTGTAAACATTATAAGACTCTACACCGTCTTCCTTGTTGTTCAAAACTCAATACTAGAAATTATCTAGACTTTAGAGAGACCAAATATGCAAACCAAATTTAGCAAGCTCTAGGTGTTTCTTCATTAATGGGTGCAAAGTATATGATGCAAGAGCTTAAACATGAGCACAACAATTGCCTAGTATCAAATTATTCAAGACATTTTAGAATTACTACATGTAGCATTTCCCTATTCTAACCATATAACAATTTAACGAAGAAGATTCAACCTTCGCCATGAATACTATGAGTAAAGCCTAAGGACATATTTGTCCATATGCAACAGCGGAGCATGTCTCTCTCCCACACAATGAATGCTAGGATCCATTTTATTCAAACGAAAACAAAAACAAAAACAAACCGACGCTCCAAGCAAAGTACATAAGATGTGATGGAATAAAAATATAGTTTCAGGGGAGGAACCTGATAATGTTGTCGATGAAGAAGGGGATGCCTTGGGCATCCCCAAGCTTAGACGCTTGAGTCTTCTTAGAATATGCAGGGGTGAACCACCGGGCATCCCCAAGCTTAGAGCTTTCACTCTCCTTGATCATATTGCATCATTCTCCTCTCTTGATCCTTGAAAACTTCCTCCACACCAAACTCGAAACAACTCATTAGAGGGTTAGTGTACAATAAAAATTAACATGTTCAGAGGTGACACAATCATTCTTAACACTTCTGGACATTGCATAAAGCTACTGGACATTAATGGATCAAAGAAATTCATCCAACATAGCAAAAGAGGCAATGCGAAATAAAAGGCAGAATCTGTCAAAACAGAACAGTCCGTAAAGATGGATTTTATTGAGGCACCAGACTTGCTCAAATGAAAATTCCCAAATTGAATGAAAGTTGCGTACATATCTGAGGATCACGCACGTAAATTGGCATATTTTTCTGAGCTACCTACAGAGAGGCAGGTCGGAATTCGTGACAGCAAAGAAATCTGTTACTGCGCAGCAATCCAAATCTAGTATGAACCTTACTATCAACGACTTTACTTGGCACAACAAAGCACAAAACTAAGATAAGGAGAGGTTGCTACAGTAGTAAACAACTTCCAAGACTCAAATATAAAACAAAAATACTGTAGTAAAAACATGGGTTGTCTCCCATAAGCGCTTTTCTTTAACGCCTTTCAGCTAGGCGCATAAAGTGTGTATCAAGTATTATCAAGAGACGAAGCATCAACATCATAGCTTGTTATAATAATAGAATCAAAAGGTAACTTCATTCTCTTTCTAGGGAAGTGTTCCATACCTTTCTTGAGAGGAAATTGATATTTAATATTACCTTCCTTCATATCAATGGTAGCTCCAACGAGTTCGAAGAAAAGGTCTTCCCAATATAATGGGACAAGATGCATTGCATTCAATATCCAAGACAACAAAATCAACGGGGACAAGGTTATTGTTAACGGTAATGCGAACATTATCAACTCTCCCCAAAGGTTTCTTTATAGCATTATCAACAAGATTAACATCCAAATAACAATTCTTCAATGGTGGCAAGTCAAGCATATTATAAATTATCTTAGGCATAACGGAAATACTTGCACCAAGATCACATAAAGCATTACAATCAAAGTTATTGACCTTCATCTTAATGATGGGCTCCCAACCATCCTCTAGATTTCTAGGAATAGAAGTTTCAAGTTTTAGTTTCTCCTCTCTAGCTTTTATGAGAGTATTTGTAATATGTTTTGTGAAAGCCAAGTTTATAGCACTAGCATTGGGACTCTTAGCAAGTTTTTGTAAGAACTTTATAACTTCAGAGATGTGACAATCATCAAAATCCAAATCATTATAATCTAAAGCAATGGGATCATCATCCCCAATGTTGGAAAAAATTTCAGCAGTTTTATCACAGGCAGTTTCAGCAGTTTTAGCAGCTTCAGGCAATTTTGCACGCTTTGCACTAGGAGTAGTAACATTGCCAACACCAATTATTTTATCATTGATAGTAGGAGGTGCAGCAACATGTGAATCATTAACATTACTAGTGGTGGTAATAGTCCAAACTTTAGCTACATTACTCTCTTTAGCTAGTTTTTCATTTTCTTCTCTTTCCCACCTAGCATGCAATTCGGCCATCAATCTTATATTCTCATTAATTCTAACTTGGATGGCATTTGCTGTAGTAACAATTGTATTTTCAATATCCTCAGGTTTAGCAGCCATTTTATTGATTAAAGAAGATTGTGACGCAGACATGTATGAGATTCGGTTTTCAGCATTTACAAGTTTAGTTTGCAACCCGTAAATCTCCATATTCAGATTTTCAAGTTGATTTCCTATATTCTTCAACAAGGTAGATTGTTCATTCATAGTTTTAGTAAACAATTTGTTTTGCTCATATTGTGATTGCATAAAGCTCTTGGTGGATCTTTCAATTTCTAACATCTTTTCCTCATTAGGTGAAACATATCTAGCATAAGAGTTACTATTAGCAGGATATGGCCTAGAATTTTGAGCACCAATGAAGCTAACGGAACATTATTAGGATCAACATTAGTCCTATCATTCACAAGCATAGACATAATAACATCAATCTTATCACTCAAGGAAGAGGTTTCTTCGACAGAATTTACCTTCTTACCTTGTGGAGCTCTTTCCGTGTGCCATTCAGAGTAATTAATCATCATATTATCAAGGAGCTTTGTTGCTTCACCAAGAGTGATGGACATAAAGGTACCTCCAGCAGCTGAATCCAATAGGTTCCGCGAAGAAAAGTTCGAGTCCTGCATAAAAGGTTTGGATGATCATCCAAGTAGTCAGTCCATGGGTTGGGCAATTTTTAACCAAAGATTTCATTCTTTCCCAAGCTTGTGCAACATGCTCATTATCCAATTGTTTAAAATTCATTATGCTACTTCTCAAAGATATAATTTTAGCAGGGGGATAATATCTACCAATAAAAGCATCCTTGCATTTAGTCCATGAATCAATACTATTCTTAGGCGGAGATAGCAACCAATCTTTAGCTCTTCCTCTTAATGAGAAAGGAAACAATTTTAATTTTATAATGTCACCATCTACATCTTTATACTTTTGCATTTCACACAATTCAACAAAGTTATTGAGATGGGCAGCAGCATCATCGGAACTAACACCGAGAAAATTGCTCTCTCATAACAAGATTCGATAAAGCGGGTTTAATTTCAAAGAATTCTGTTGTAGTAGCAGGTGGAGCAATAGGTGTGCATAAGAAATCATTATTATTTGTGGTTGTGAAGTCACACAACTTAGTATTTTCAGGAGTGGCCATTTTAGCAGTAGTAAATAAAGCAAACTAGATAAAGTAAATGCAAGTAACTAATTTTTTTGTGTTTTTGATATAGAGTGCAAGACAGTAAATAAAGTAAAGCTAGCAACTAATTTTTTTGTGTTTTGATATAAGTGCAGCAAACAAGTAAGTAAATAAAGTAAAGCAAGACAAAAACAAAGTAAAGAGATTGGATTGTGGAGACTCCCCTTGCAGTGTGTCTTGATCTTCCCGGCAACGGCGCCAGAAAATATGCTTGATGGCGTGTAACTCACACGTTCGTTGGGAACCCCAAGAGGAAGGTATGATGCGCACAGCAGCAAGTTTTCCCTCAGAAAGAAACCAAGGTTTATCGAACCAGGAGGAGCCAAGAAGCACGTTGAAGGTTGATGGCGGCGGGATGTAGTGCGGCGCAACACCAGGGATTCCGGCGCCAACGTGGAACCTGCACAACACAACCAAAGTACTTTGCCCCAACGAAACAGTGAGGTTGTCAATCTCACCGGCTTGCTGTAACAAAGGATTAGATGTATAGTGTGGATGATGATTGTTTGCAGAAAACAGTAGAACAAGTATTGCAGTAGATTGTATTCGGTATAAAAGAATGGACCGGGGTCCACAGTTCACTAAGAGGTGTCTCTCCCATAAGATAAATAGCATGTTGGGTGAACAAATTACGGTCGGGCAATTGACAAATAAAGAGGGCATAACAATGCACATACATGATATGATGAATATTGTGAGATTTAATTGGGCATTACGACAAAGTACATAGACCGCTATCCAGCATGCATCTATGCCTAAAAAGTCCACCTTCGGGTTATCATCCGAACCCCTTCCAGTATTAAGTTGTAAAACAACAGACAATTGCATTAAGTATGGTGCGTAATGTAATCAATAACTACATCCTCCGACATAGCATCAATGTTTTATCCCTAGTGGCAACAGCACATCCACAACCTTAGAACTTTACGTCACCTGTCCCAGATTTAATGGAGGCATGAACCCACTATCGAGCATAAATACTCCCTCTTGGAGTTAAGAGCAAAAACTTGGCCGAGCCTCTACTAATAACGGAGAGCATGCAAGATCATAAACAACACATAGGTAATAGATTGATAATCAAAATAACATAGTATTCTCTATCCATCGGATCCCGACAAACACAACATATAGAATTACGGATAGATGATCTTGATCATGTTAGGCAGCTCACAAGATCCGACAATGAAGCACATGAGGAGAAGACAACCATCTAGCTACTGCTATGGACCCATAGTCCAGGGGTGAACTACTCACTCATCACTCCGGAGGCGACCATGGCGGTGAAGAGTCCTCCGGGAGATGATTCCCCTCTCCGGCAGGGTGCCGGAGGTGATCTCCAGAATCCCCGAGATGGGATTGGCGGCGGCGGCGTCTCAGTAAGGTGTTCCGTATCGTGGCTCTCGGTGCTGGGGGTTTCGCGACGAAGGCTTTAAGTAGGCGGAAGGGCAACGCGGGGGCCACACGAGGGCCCCACACGCCGGGGCCGCGCGGCCAAGACTGGGCCGCGCCGCCCTGTTGTGGCGGCGCCTCGTGGCCCCACTTCCTTTCCCCCTCGGTCTTCTCGAAGCTTCGTGAAAAAATAGGACCCTGGGCGTTGATTTCGTCCAATTCCGAGAATATTTCCTTTGTAGGATTTCTGAAACCAAAAACAGCAGAAAACAGACAATCGGCTCTTCGGCATCTCGTTAATAGGTTAGTGCCGGAAAATGCATAAATACGACATATAATGTGTATAAAACATGTAGATATCATCAATAATGTGGCATGGAACATAAGAAATTATCGATACGTCGGAGACGTATCAGCATCCCCAAGCTTAGTTCCTGCTCGTCTCGAGCAGGTAAACGATAACACAGATAATTTCTGGAGTGACATGCCATCATAACCTTGATCATACTATTGTAAACATATGTAATGAATGCAGCGATCAAAACAATGGTAATGACATGAGTAAACAAATGAATCATAAAGCAAAGACTTTTCATGAATAGTACTTAAAGACAAGCATCAATAAGTCTTGCATAAGAGTTATCTCATAAAGCAATAAATCAAAGTAAAGGTGTTGAAGCAACACAAAGGAAGATTAAGTTTCAGCGGTTGCTTTCAACTTATAACATGTATATCTCATGGATAATTGTCAACATAGAGTAATATAACAAGTTCAATATGCAAGTATGTAGGAATCAATGCACAGTTCACACAAGTGTTTGCTTCTTGAGGTGGAGAGAAATAGGTGAACTCGACTCAACATAAAAGTAAAAGAATGGTCCTTCAAAGAGGAAAGCATCGATTGCTATATTTGTGCTAGAACTTTTATTTTGAAAACAAGAAACAATTTTGTCAACGGTAGTAATAAAGCATATGTATCATGTAAATTATATCTTACAAGTTGCAAGCCTCATGCATAGTATACTAATAGTGCCCGCACCTTGTCCTAATTAGCTTGGACTACCGGGATCATCGCAATACACATGTTTTAACCAAGTGTCACAAAGGGGTACCTCTATGCCGCCTGTACAAAGGTCTAAGGAGAAAGCTCGCATTTTGGATTTCTCGCTTTTGATTATTCTAAACTTAGACATCCATACCGGGACAACATAGACAACAGATAATGGACTCCTCTTTAATGCATAAGCATGTAGCAACAATTAGTATTCTCATATGAGATTGAGGATATATGTCCAAAACTGAAACTTCCACCATGATTCATGGCTTTAGTTAGCGGCCCAATGTTCTTCTCTAACAATATGCATGCTCTAACCAATAAAGTGGTAGATCTCCCTTACTTCGGACAAGACGGACATGCATAGCAACTCACATGATATTCAACAAAGAGTAGTTGATGGCATCCCCAGAAGCATGGTTATCGCACAACAAGCAACTTAATAAGAGATAAAGTGCATAAGTACATATTCAATACCACAATAGTTTTTAAGATATTTGTCCCATGAGCTATATATTGCAAAGGTAGAGAATGGAAATTTTAAAGGTAGCACTCAAGCAATTTACTTTGGAATGGCGGAGAAATACCATGTAGTAGGTAGGTATGGTGGACACAAATAGCATAGTGGTTGGCTCAAGGATTTTGGATGCATGAGAAGTATTCCCTCTCGATACAAGGTTTAGGCTAGCAAGGTTATTTGAAACAAACACAAGGATGAACCGGTGCAGCAAAACTCACATAAAAGACATATTGTAAACATTATAAGACTCTACACCGTCTTCCTTGTTGTTCAAAACTCAATACTAGAAATTATCTAGACTTTAGAGAGACCAAATATGCAAACCAAATTTAGCAAGCTCTAGGTGTTTCTTCATTAATGGGTGCAAAGTATATGATGCAAGAGCTTAAACATGAGCACAACAATTGCCTAGTATCAAATTATTCAAGACATTTTAGAATTACTACATGTAGCATTTCCCGATTCCAACCATATAACAATTTAACGAAGAAGATTCAACCTTCGCCATGAATACTATGAGTAAAGCCTAAGGACATATTTGTCCATATGCAACAGCGGAGCGTGTCTATCTCCCACACAATGAATGCTAGGATCCATTTTATTCAAACGAAAACAAAAACAAAAACAAACCGACGCTCCAAGCAAAGTACATAAGATGTGATGGAATAAAAATATAGTTTCAGGGGAGGAACCTGATAATGTTGTCGATGAAGAAGGGGATGCCTTGGGCATCCCCAAGCTTAGACGCTTGAGTCTTCTTAGAATATGCAGGGGTGAACCACCGGGGCATCCCCAAGCTTAGAGCTTTCACTCTCCTTGATCATATTGCATCATTCTCCTCTCTTGATCCTTGAAAACTTCCTCCACACCAAACTCGAAACAACTCATTAGAGGGTTAGTGTACAATAAAAATTAACATGTTCAGAGGTGACACAATCATTCTTAACACTTCTGGACATTGCATAAAGCTACTGGACATTAATGGATCAAAGAAATTCATCCAACATAGCAAAAGAGGCAATGCGAAATAAAAGGCAGAATCTGTCAAAACAGAACAGTCCGTAAAGATGGATTTTATTGAGACACCAGACTTTCTCAAATGAAAATTCCCAAATTGAATGAAAGTTGCGTACATATCTGAGGATCACGCACGTAAATTGGCATATTTTTCTGAGCTACCTACAGAGAGGCAGGTCGGAATTCGTGACAGCAAAGAAATATGTTACTGCGCAGCAATCCAAATCTAGTATGAACCTTACTATCAACGACTTTACTTGGCACAACAAAGCACAAAACTAAGATAAGGAGAGGTTGCTACAGTAGTAAACAACTTCCAAGACTCAAATATAAAACAAAAATACTGTAGTAAAAACATGGGTTGTCTCCCATAAGCGTTTTTTTTAACGCCTTTCAGCTAGGCGCAGAAAGTGTGTATCAAGTATTATCAAGAGACGAAGCATCAACATCATAGCTTGTTCTAATAATAGAATCAAAAGGTAACTTCATTCTCTTTCTAGGGAAGTGTTCCATACCTTTCTTGAGAGGAAATTGATATTTAATATTACCTTCCTTCATATCAATGATAGCTCCAACAGTTCGAAGAAAAGGTCTTCCCAATATAATGGGACAAGATGCATTGCATTCAATATCCAAGACAAAAAAATCAACGGGGACAAGGTTATTGTTAACGGTAATGCAAACATTATCAACTCTCCCCAAAGGTTTCTTTATAGCATTATCAACAAGATTAACATCCAAATAACAATTCTTCAATGGTGGCAAGTCAAGCATATTATAAATTTTCTTAGGCATAACGGAAATACTTGCACCAAGATCACATAAAGCATTACAATCAAAGTTATTGACCTTCATCTTAATGATGGGCTCCCAACCATCCTCTAGATTTCTAGGAATAGAAGTTTCAAGTTTTAGTTTCTCCTCTCTAGCTTTTATGAGAGTATTTGTAATATGTTTTGTGAAAGCCAAGTTTATAGCACTAGCATTGGGACTCTTAGCAAGTTTTTGTAAGAACTTTATAACTTCAGAGATGTGACAATCATCAAAATCCAAATCATTATAATCTAAAGCAATGGGATCATCATCCCCAATGTTGGAAAAAAATTCAGCAGTTTTATCGCAGGCAGTTTCAGCAGTTTTAGCAGCTTCATGCAATTTTGCACGCTTTGCACTAGGAGTAGTAACATTGCCAACACCAATTATTTTATCATTGATAGTAGGAGGTGCAGCAACATGTGAATCATTAACATTACTAGTGGTGGTAATAGTCCAAACTTTAGCTACATTACTCTCTTTAGCTAGTTTTTCATTTTCTTCTCTTTCCCACCTAGCATGCAATTCGGCCATCAATCTTATATTCTCATTAATTCTAACTTGGATGGCATTTGCTGTAGTAACAATTGTATTTTCAATATCCTCAGGTTTAGCAGCCATTTTATTGATTAAAGAAGATTGTGACGCAGACATGTATGAGATTCGGTTTTCAGCATTTGCAAGTTTAGTTTGCAACCAAGAAATCTCCATATTCAGATTTTCAAGTTGATTTCCTATATTCTTCAACAAGGTAGATTGTTCATTCATAGTTTTAGTAAACAATTTGTTTTGCTCATATTGTGATTGCATAAAGCTCTTGGTGGATCTTTCAATTTCTAACATCTTTTCCTCATTAGGTGAAACATATCTACCATAAGAGTTACTATTAGCAGGATATGGCCTAGAATTTTGAGCAACCAATGAAGCTAACGGAACATTATTAGGATCAACATTAGTCCTATCATTCACAAGCATAGACATAATAACATCAATCTTATCACTCAAGGAAGAGGTTTCTTCGACAGAATTTACCTTCTTACCTTGTGGAGCTCTTTCCGTGTGCCATTCAGAGTAATTAATCATCATATTATCAAGGAGCTTTGTTGCTTCACCAAGAGTGATGGACATAAAGGTACCTCCAGCAGCTGAATCCAATAGGTTCCGCGAAGAAAATTTCAGTCCTGCATAAAAGGTTTGGATGATCATCCAAGTAGTCAGTCCATGGGTTGGGCAATTTTTAACCAAAGATTTCATTCTTTCACAAGCTTGTGCAACATGCTCATTATCCAATTGTTTAAAATTCATTATGCTACTTCTCAAAGATATAATTTTAGCAAGGGGATAATATCTACCAATAAAAGCATCCTTGCATTTAGTCCATGAATCAATACTATTCTTAGGCGAGAGATAGCAACCAATCTTTAGCTCTTCCTCTTAATGAGAAAGGAAACAATTTTAATTTTATAATGTCACCATCTACATCTTTATACTTTTTCATTTCACACAATTCAACAAAGTTATTGTGATGGGCAGCAGCATCATCAGAACTAACACCAGAAAATTGCTCTCTCATAACAAGATTCAGTAAAGCAGGTTTAATTTCAAAGAATTCTGTTGTAGTAGCAGGTGGAGCAATAGGCGTGCATAAGAAATCATTATTATTTGTGGTTGTGAAGTCACACAACTTAGTATTTTCAGGAGTGGCCATTTTAGCAGTAGTAAATAAAGCAAACTAGATAAAGTAAATGCAAGTAACTAATTTTTTTGTGTTTTTGATATAGAGTGCAAGACAGTAAATAAAGTAAAGCTAGCAACTAATTTTTTTGTGTTTTGATATAAGTGCAGCAAACAAGTAAGTAAATAAAGTAAAGCAAGACAAAAACAAAGTAAAGAGATTGGATTGTGGAGACTCCCCTTGCAGCGTGTCTTGATCTCCCCGGCAACGGCGCCAGAAAATATGCTTGATGGCGTGTAACTCACACGTTCGTTGGGAACCCCAAGAGGAAGGTATGATGCGCACATCAGCAAGTTTTCCCTCAGAAAGAAACCAAGGTTTATCGAACTAGGAGGAGCTAAGAAGCACGTTGAAGGTTGATGGCGGCGGGATGTAGTGCGGCGCAACACCAGGGATTCCGGCGCCAACGTGGAACCTGCACAACACAACCAAAGTACTTTGCCCCAACGAAACAGTGAGGTTGTCAATCTCACCGGCTTGCTGTAACAAAGGATTAGATGTATAGTGTGGATGATGATTGTTTGCGAGAAAACGAGTAGAACAAGTATTGCGATAGATTGTATTCAGTATAAAAGAATGGACCGGGGTCCACAGTTCACTAGAGGTGTCTCTCCCATAAGATAAATAGCATGTTGGGTGAACAAATTACAGTCGGGCAATTGACAAATAAAGAGGGCATAACAATGCACATACATGATATGATGAATATTGTGAGATTTAATTGGGCATTACGACAAAGTACATAGACCGCTATCCAGCATGCATCTATGCCTAAAAAGTCCACCTTCGGGTTATCATCCGAACCCCTTCCGGTATTAAGTTGTAAAACAACGGACAATTGCATTAAGTATGGTGCGTAATGTAATCAATAACTACATCCTCGGACATAGCATCAATGTTTTATCCCTAGTGGCAACAGCACATCCACAACCTTAGAACTTTCCGTCACTCGTCCCAGATTTAATGGAGGCATGAACCCACTATCGAGCATAAATACTCCCTCTTGGAGTTAAGAGCAAAAACTTGGCCGAGCCTCTACTAATAACGGAGAGCATGCAAGATCATAAACAACACATAGGTAATAGATTGATAATCAAAATAACATAGTATTCTCTATCCATCGGATCCCGACAAACACAACATATAGAATTACAGATAGATGATCTTGATCATGTTAGGCAGCTCACAAGATCTGATAATGAAGCACATGAGGAGAAGACAACCATCTAGCTACTGCTATGGACCCATAGTACAGGGGTGAACTACTCACTCATCACTCCAGAGGCGACCATGGCGGTGAAGAGTCCTCCGGGAGATGATTCCCCTCTCCGGCAGGGTGCCGGAGGTGATCTCCGAGAATCCCCCGAGATGGGATTGGCGGCGGCGGCGTCTCGATAGGTTTTCCGTATCGTGGCTCTCGGTCATCGGGGGTTTCGCGACGAAGGCTTTAAGTAGGCGGAAGGGCAACGCGGGGGGCCACACGAGGGCCCCACACGCCAGGGCCGCGCGGCCAAGACCTGGGCCGCGCCGCCCTGTGGTGGCGGCGCCTCGTGGCCCCACTTCCTTTCCCCCTCGGTCTTCTGGAAGCTTCGTGCAAAAATAGGACCCTGAGCGTTGATTTCATCCAATTCCGAGAATATTTCCTTTGTAGGATTTCTGAAACCAAAAACAGCAGAAAACAGCAACTGGCTCTTCGGCATCTCGTTAATAGGTTAGTGCCGGAAAATGCATAAATACGACATATAATGTGTATAAAACATGTAGATATCATCAATAATGTGGCATGGAACATAAGAAATTATCGATACGTCGGAGACGTATCAGAGACTAGTGCCAAAATATAGCCATTTACATTTACTTCACAACAAAATTAGTCTCATGCAGAAAGGTGTTTTAAATCTCACACACTAAATAAAATACACAATCAAATACTTTTTAGGTTTTTATTTCTCAGCACATATTCACAGTAATAAATCATATCCATGCATTTTTATATGATTTAGAATTTGTTTCTAAGCACACAGAAATTTGAATCACCAAATTTGAATCATCGAGGAATTTAAAACATTTGAAAACCTACAGGTCTCTTTACTGGGAAATTTTTCAGAATTTAAACTCTAACTAAAACGGGCCGGGAGGGAGGGGCGGCCCAGTTCGGCTGCTGGCTAGCCCAGCAGCGATGCAGTCGCGCGGGAGATGCCGTTTCAAATGGTTTCCTACGTGGCGGCCACGCGGGCGCGCGGGCCCTGCGGCCTGGATGCATGCAGGCGTTGGATGAGCATCCAACGATGCGCAGAGCGTCGTTCTCCTCGCGACGCGGAGGACGCGCGGAAGAACCCTAGCTACTGGGGGAAACAGCGAGGTGCGGCGTGCTCACCCTGGCGCGCAGAAAATGGCGGGAAGACGTGCGTTGTATGCGGGGGAACAGGGGCTTCCGAGCGGTGGTCGTCGGAGTCGAAACAGTGGCGGCTTTTCCGGCGACCGTCGACGGTGGCGGAGCTGCTGTTCACGGTGCCGTCGGCTACGGGCTACCCTGGGACGAAAAACGAGCGCGTTAGAACGAGGCGAGGATGGGGCTTCCGGTGGAGGTGGTGGTGGCCAGAACGGAGACCTCCTCTCCGGCGATTGACGGCGACGGCCACGGGCTGCTGCGCGTCGGGGCGACGTTTATCGGCGTTCCTGGACGGCAGGGAATGGCGCGTTAGAGAGAGGAGACAGAGGGTCTTCCAGAGAGCAAGGAGGGAAGAAGAATGGTGGCGCCCTGCGACGTCAACCTTCACCGGAGTCGGCCGGACGTCGAGCGACTCACGAACAGCAGGGAGGAGCTGAGCTCCTCTCCGCTTGGGAGGGATTCTGGTGGGGGGAATGAGAGGTGGTGGCGTGAGGAGAGGAATGGAGGGGTGCGGTGCGGTTATTTAAAGGGGGGCGCACAATGCACCGTGCACCATGTCCATGCACCGACGAGGGAGGTGGCGGCAGCGGCAGCAAGAGATTGGCTGGCCTGGGCGGTGCCGCTGCGGCTCATAGAGGCGACGCCACGGCTTGGACGCAAGTGTACGTCGGCCTGCAGCGAGGCAGAGAGGGGAGACGTGACGGGAGCGGGGTTGTCTGCCAGGTGCTCGTCCAAACGACACGACTGGACGTCGACGGTGGCGTGCGAGGTGATAGAGAGGGCGGCGTCGCGTTTGTCTGTGAGGCACGTGAACCTCTCCCCAGCACTCCACGGCCGTCCAGGAGCACGAACGCGGGAATGTGAGGTCGCCACCGTAGCTGTGTCCCTGCCGGCGTGCACGGTGACTACTGGTGGGTGGCGAGCGCGTGTTAGCGAGGGGGAGTAAGAAAAGGTGGCCATGGAGTTGTCCAGGAGGTTCAGAGGGATGCAGCAAGCCTCGATGACATGCTGGCGTCACGTGCACGCGTAGTAGAGACAAGAGAAGGGCGAGCTGTCCTGATGCGGGTGACCAAGGGCGAGATGGGACCGAAGGGTGGCCTAGGTAGATAGGCGAGGGCAAGAGAGAGGTATAGGGCGTGCAGCAGCTCCAGGGCTTGGCTGCATTCGCTTGGCACGGTGCCCATGTGCTGTATCATCCCAAACCAGCCCCGGCCACATCTTTCTCGACTTCTCTCTCACACACACGAGGACAAAAGGAGTGCACACACATGTGAGCAGTGGTGTGGAGTGTGAGAGAGCTGAGAGAGAGGAGAGAGGGGTCGAGCTGCTGTCCACTTGCTGGTGGTTTGGGGGATGGAGAGAAAGAGAGAGATAGAGAGAGATGCGCATGGGAGAAGTGGTGAGCATGGCCGGCATGGCCATTCTCATTTTTCACTTACCAAATGGGGTAATTGGCATGCAGGGGCATGAGTGTGCAGGGGTGTGGTGAGTGAGTGAATTGAGAGAGGAATGGGTATGCATCAAAAGGAAGGAAAAAGGAAGTAAAAGAGGGAGGAGCAAAACACTAGCACATGGTCTATGTGACCATTTTTAATTAAACCAAAAGTTGGGGTTTATGCCATGGTCAACCTTACTTGGGGTAGGTCAAGGCAGGGATAGAAATTGTGTTGAGGTCATTAGCACAAGGCTATATAATCTCTCCGAAAACATTGGGAGAAAGAATGAAGAAGAAATGGTGGAGGGACATTTGGAGAGAAACATGATCTTGTAGGGTCAAGATCACATGAATTATGATCTCATGCTCTAGGGTTTTTGGGTAAGATTTATTTAAATAAACTAGAGTTAAGAAAGGGTGTCACATAAGAAAAGGGTTTTAGGGTTTGTGGATTTACACACAATTGTAATTTTCACAAGTGACAACACACACATCCTACAATCAAATGCAAGATCAACTATATGCATGCAAATTTTAAAGGTAGAATAAGTTTTTGTTGGCCCAAAAATTTGTATTCCAAAATTTTAATCAATGCACAAAAGTTGGGTTGTTACATAGACCCCAGTATTTATTGTTCTTGGATTAGGCCGGTTCTTCTTGTGAAGCTCCGTATGGAAGCGATACCCATTTACATCATACTTCTCATGCGTATGGACTCTACGGTTAAAACCCTGGGAAACGCATCTCAACTCCTCCGTCATCTCAACATTGGGATCAACTCCCTACAAGTTCAGTTCAAATTGTTTTGTGCATTAGTTACGTGTAATAAGACAAGTAACGGATTGCAAAGTAAGAGGGACATTTTAGAAATTACTTTTTCATGGAACCAGTTCACGAAGTTTTTATTTAAGGGTGGGGCACCCTCTTTCAGAAGAGTGTACCACGGCGTGGGAGTGGGAACATTTCTTCCTAACCACATTTCATCCTGGAATTGGCTGAAAGTAGAAAATACCTATTAGACCAAAACCAAGTTACTGGTTGCAAAGTAATTGCTTCACCATTTTACCTCGTGAAATCGACCACTTCCACCAAGTTCATAAGCACATAAAGCATTATGCAATCTTCTCTTCTGGCGAAATGTTCTCCACTTTTGAGGCACCTCCCTTGCCACCGGGATATCGGAAGATGTGGTGACCCTGCATACCACTGCATGTTGTAGTATGCCAGTCGTTGACATAACATGTGTGAAGTACCAATCCGCAAATATTACATCCCTCATAGTAGTACAACAGAAGCATAGTTGGTCTTTATTTCAGTGACTTAAGATTACAAACCATATATATACATCACATTGGAGCTCCTCCTGGGTCCATAGAGGGTAACTCCGAGGTTCTAGGTGAACCCTACTTAACTTATACAATATATGTCTAAGTAGGCTTAACACCATTCTACTCGAGCAGCTAAATACTATAGAGTTCGTGCTGCTCAACGACTACTACTACTACTAGTGTTGCTCAAGCGTTGTCTTCTTCCGGAACCTCCCTAGTTCCATGCACGATCAGGTAATCTACCCCGTCTACTCCTCCTGTGTGTGTGTGTTGGTGAGCATGCACTCATCCTTGTGAGCTGCTTGTACTACTCACTGTTGGGACTTGTGGAGATGTGGATCAGCTCTGGCCTGTGCAAGCTTATCCCCAAATTTCCATTTTTACTAACCTGCCAAGTGGCTTTGCCACTTGATATAATGTGGTGGTTTGTGTTTCTTGTTGTGCAGGTTTGGAAGAAGATCAAATCATCCAGAGCTTCACCATGGTCAAGATGATGATCATTAGTTAGGGCTTTAGTTATAAATTCATGTAATTTTCCCTTTTGTATTTATTCCTTTTTCTTTTATCATTTTCTGAAATGAGTTGTGTAATAATTATTCCATTTGAATATTGTAAAGACAAAGTATCTTATGTGTGATGATCAATAAAGCTCAAATTTTCTCTAATGAGCTTATTGTGATATATTCATATCCTTTTCTTATTTATATTATCCAATATAATATTATTAATTGAATTATTAATTGTCTTCTCATTTTCATGTGTTGTTTGAGTTTGAATTTCATTTCAAACTCATTTCAAATTCAATCATACAACTTAAAATGTGAAATGCAATTGTTTCCCCTCCTTTCCAAAACCCTAATTCAAAAGAGATCATGTCCAAGTTTGTCGCACTCTCGAAACCCTAAACCTAGCTGGTGTCGAGAGAGAAACTTGTTCCCTCTTAGGTTTTATGCAATTAAGCGCAAAATTTTCCCTAGTTTTGTGATGCAACGCACATCCCTTTTCTAATTCTATCCCGCAAATGTCTCAAATCCTAGGACATTACAACCTTTCCCCCCTTAAAGAAAACTTCATCCCGAAGTTGTGGTTGGTAATACCTGAACAGTTCTGGATATGCTTTCCTTAAATCCTCTTCTTTCTCCCAGGTGGCTTCCCTCTCAGGATGATGTTTCCATTGTATCTTATAATACGTGATGGCTCTATTTCGGAGTTTATTCCAATTCTCCTCTAGAATCTTGGTTGGCTTCTCAATGTAAGTTAAGTATGGCTGAAGATCTAGGTCTTCATGGGATACTGGCTCATCTAGTGTCTTCAAACATCTCCGTAGTTGTGAAACATGAAATACATTGTGTACCTGGGCTAACTTTTTAGGTAGTTCCAAGTCAAAAGCTAACCATCGGTTCTGACTCAGTATCTTGAAAGGTCTGATGTATCTTGGACTAAGTTTTCCCTTAACTCCGAATCCCTGAAGACCCTTCATCGGACTAACCTTTAAGTATACCATGTCCCCAACCTTTGGTTCCCATGTTCTTCTATTCTGATCTGCATAGCTTTTCTGTCGGCTTTGAGCTATCTTAAGTCTATCCCTAATCACATCAATGATTTGTTGTTTCTCCTTCACATAGTCCAGGTCAAACTCCTTGCTTGATCCTGCCTCATACCAAAGATATGGGCGATCTACACTTTCTTCCATACAAAGCCTCAAATGATTCCATCTTGATACTGTTTTGATAGCTATTATTGTAGGAAAACTCTGCTAAAGGTAAATGCTCTTCCCACGATCCTCCGAAATCTAATGCACAAACTCTGAGCATGTCCTCTAGTATTTGGTTTGTCCTCTCGGTATGTCCTCTAGTCTGTGGATGATAAGCGGTGCTATAATCTAGCTTGGATCCTAAAGCTTCTTGCAATTGTTTCCAAAAGGCAGATGTGAACACAAATCCTCGATCTGATACTATCTTCTTTGGAACTCCATGTTTGCTCACAATCTCCTTGATATAGATATCTATAAGCTTCTCACATGTATCCTTCTGATTTACCGCTATGAAATGTGCACTCTTGGTCAACCGGTCCACGATTATCCATATCATATCCTTCTTTTTATTGGTCATGGGTAGTCCGGTGATAAAATCCATTCCTGTCTCTTCCCACTTCCACTCCGGAATTGGTAAAGGTTGTAATGGTCCCGTGGGATTTTGATGTTCAGCTTTCACCCTTTGGCAAGTATGACATTCTGCCACATACTTGGCAATTTCCCTCTTCATGTTATTCCACCTAAACAACTCCTTTAAATCCATGTACATCTTAGTACTTCCAGGATGGATTGAATATGGTGTTTCATGGGCTTCTCTTAGTATTACTTCCTTGATTTTAGCGATATCTGGAACACAAATCCTCTTTTGAAACCATAAGGATCCAGACTCGCCCAGGTTGAACTCTGATGGTCTTCCGTCATCGATTCTTCTTATTTCTTCCATGATAAATGGATCATCCAATTGTCCCATCATGATCACATTCTTCAGGTTTATTTTCAACTCTTCCGCAACTTGTAAAGTTTTATAGGCTTGGGCAAGCTCTAGTATCATGACACATAGGTGGGTGACTCTTGTTTTGGTCTGATAAGTAAGGTGCTTGGTTTTCATGCCCTCATCCATAGCAATCCTTTGGGCATGAGGTGGCATAGCTTGGAATGCAAGTCATGTAGATATTTTCATCCTATGTGGCATGGATATTATCCTCTCATATGATTTGTTTTTGGATAGCCAAGTGGCATTTGTAACTAGATGTCTTTTGAATGCTTTTATACTTGTGAATAATGCACCATATCATATATGATTGGATTTATGTTATAATATTGGTCAAAAGGTCACGGTTGAGGGTTATTTCTCAATTTTGGATAGTTGGTGTTTGATTTCACCAAGGCATGATCATATGAGTTTCAAAATACTCATAGTTAGTTTTATTCAAATAGTTTGAAATTTGTAATGTAAACGGATTTAGTTTTATGATATTCCGTATATTTAATAAGTTATGATTTAAATAAGAATGTGTGGCTTTTATGCACTTTAGACCCTGTGGTTTACCTTATTTGGTAATAAGTTTAGAAGTGAATTAAATTACACACAAAGGTAGTTGCTAACTTTTAAGTGTTAATAAGTTAGGGTTTGATTCTTAAAGAAGGTGTTGTTGTAAGGAATACCATGTTATGATACTTTATAGGATTTGGTATTTAATCCTCACTTAAGGTGTTGTGATAGTAAAGCTAATCCCATTTGATCTAGTCCATAGATCAAATCATCTCTACCCAAAATAATGCTTTAGCAAGGATCACAGTGAAGTTTATAGCGCTTGACTTGATGTTCTACTTCAATTCCACCAAGTCAAGTGAAACTTCAGTTACTGTGACAAGTTTTATTTGAAAGCGCGAAAATTTCCCCGGATTTTCTATGCATGAATGCAATGCACACTTTGGTGTTCTCTCATTCTATAGACTCTAAACCTGGGATATTACAAGCAGGCCCGGTCCTGCGATTTTTAGGACCCGGGGCAAAAACTAGAATATGGGCCCCTTTATTTGCATACTCGGATATTCATACAAGCTAATTCACTAACGATGTTATCAAAATACAGATAATCGGCAACACGCAATCTTTGTTTGTCATCGCGGTGGCCATTGACACGGTGCAACTCCTCTCGGCGTAGCCACCGGCGTGTGGACTTTCAGCGCGTGGAAAAGTGGCAACTTGCCACATGGAAAGGGTAAAGGTTAGAGTTGCCGCGGTACGTTCATTGAATGCATTCGACGGTTCACTATCCGTCGCGCTTCACGCCGGTTTTCATAACGTTTAAGCGATACAATTCACGAGAAATCTTTTGCATGGCTAAACCGGCAACACAAAGAGAAAGTTTCGTGACATAATATAAGTAGTCACATAAAAAACACAATCAACCAATCCGAACCTACTAAGACCAGTTTGAATATCAAAAAAAGCACATCATCACTATTCACTTAATAGATCTTGTTTTTTAGATGATTCACTAAATTGATATGATAGAACAATCAGTTCTTTTTTCTGAACCGGTGCGTTGCCTGCCCAAGCCAGGTGTGGCCCACCACTAGTTAACCATTCCCATGCGATGATTAGAAAAGAAAGGCCCAAGGCCTAGATCGCTAAATAAAAGAACTAGGCAGAAAAAGAAAGGCCCAAAGCTTATTATGTCAAATAACGGTTCAGCTTTCTTCTTCCTGCGGACACAATACCTTACTCCAATGGAATCTAGCGATTCAGCCAGGGGTGCTCCAGTGCTAGCATATACCTAGGTTGGGGCCCCTAGATTTAGAGGGCCCGGGGCGGCCGCCCCTCCCCCCCCCCCCCCCCTAGGGCCGGCCCTGATTACAAGCGCTCGATTCGAGCATTCTTCTTGAACCAACTTTTTGGTTGCTTTAACCAAATGGCATGTTTTCTTTTCTCCCCATGCGAGAAAAGTCTTTGTGACCAACTAAACAGGCATGGGGTTTGATTTTGTACTATTTGGTGAAAAGGCCCATTTTGATTATATTTATGTGTTCTGATTCATGAGATCAAGATGTCTACAATTAGACGTAATTTGGTGACAAAAGAAGTGCCTCTGACGAAAGAAAAGGAAATGGTGAAGCCGAGGTGCAAAAAGGACAGCTAGAAGGCACACTCAGAGCATCTCTAGCAGATCCCGAATATCGCCTCCTTGCCCTCACAAAAGGCGGATCGAGGGGCCTTTGCAGGTCAATCCTTATCATTGTGAGGCATTAGCGTGAAGCGAAAACGCCCTTCCCTCCCTTCTCGCGCACATGCCGCCGCTACCGCAGATCCGCCGTCCCAGGCCGGATTCCCCCTCGTTGCAGCCCACTTGCGCCGCCAGGGCCGCTCCAAACCCGCCGGATGTGCCAAGCACCCTCGCGCCAGTCGAATCGATCACCACGGCCAACCCCGCAGCTCGATCCGCTGCCACCCAGCTCGCGTCTAGCGCCATGGCCGATTCTGGACACGACTCGGTCAAATGCAAGCGGTAGGGAACACACATCATCGTCGCCGCCGCCGTGCTTGCCTCTAGCGTGGCTGCTCCCCCACCATCTTCCAAGGTGGTGACTGGTGGTTGTGATACACCATATTTTCTCGCGTTTAAACCCCTAGCTAAGTCATGAAATTGACTAAGTTACCTCTCAACTTGCCACTAATGCCTAATCAATGCAAAGATGTGCAATCTCTTCTACTTTTGGATATTGTGCATGATATCACGTCATAATGGCAAATGGACCTGCAATTACTGAAGAAAATCACGTCAGGGGCATGGCAAAGTTGACTATGCTCGGAAAGGCGGCTCCAGAGACTTTAACGGGCATCAGTATGGGCTAGCCCCGCCCGTACCGTCCGCCCGTACCATGCATCGTTGCGTTCCCGAGGTCAAACGCTATAAAAGTCGTGAAGGGACCTATGCTGAAAAGAGAGACATTCATCGCCAAACAGAGCCTCCATCCACCAGATCCATCTGCAACACACCGAAGGAGATCCATTCCCATAGTTCATCCATTCTGATCCATCCTCCATCTCCTCCATAGCCATAGCCATCACCATTGTAATAGATATCTCCTTGAGGATTGGCGACCATTGTAAGCATATTGTGATATCAATCTAGGTATTTTGCACAATGATTTCTATGTTTGATCTTCATCTTGATATTATGTGTGAGTAGTCCTCACGGGCTGCGGGTTGGGGTGAATCCTCGCAGCAACTATGTGCATCTAATATTATGTTATGTGTAAGCATTGAATAGGAGTTTTGCGATCTTGTATCCTTGTTTCTTTACCTCATCTTTGATGACAGGTAGCCATGTCATTAGAGAGGATCAAGGAAAGAAGTGGGATGAGTTGAGAACGGCGTGTAAACCTCGGTGACAGAAAGGGGAAAGTACCGGTACATGTTTATTGATTCATTCGGGATCATAGCACAATCATCTAGCTTAAGGCTTTGATATGTATTTATTTAATAACTGGTGTTGCTTGCGGCTGTGAGGACAATGGTTGGACCATTAGGCTCTTGTCACCTCTGACTTTAGGGGCAGGGATATTTACGGATGTGCTACCCAAAAATCTCTTATCTATATTTTATTTGTTACACATATGAGCTTTAATTATATATGTATGCATAGCTGTAGATGAAACCTTAACCCTGGCCTATTTCCATCATTGAACACAACCCCCTTAAAAGTAAACTAGATAGGTCCGGTAAGCTGAAGATAAAATACGCTAGCAAAGTCTTGTAGACGTTTCCTTCATACACCATTTAGCCGTTCTTCCCAAGGTTCGATTAAACCTAGGTCTTCTAGGGAAGGCTTACCATACTACAATCCGTAATCCGGATTGGAGGTATCAACCCTTTTTCTGTCATCGTTTCTGGGAAGCAATTTCGCTATTCCGGTAAGGTTACTAGAGACCTTGTTAGTTATCTTATTTTTAGTTTTAAGTTTTTATATATTGTTATTAGTTTACTATTTAACTTTTACTTGGAAACCCAAAAAAATAGTTACTTGTTCTTTTTCAATCATAGAAGAAAAATCCATAAATATAATCACTATGGCAGAAAAGAAGCTTGGGAAATATGCTATCCCCAATGATGATGTTATTCGTGCACCCATAACTTAGCCCCTGTTGAAGCGGAGAACTATGAAATTAAGCCTAATCTTTTAAGTTTCGTTGAGCAGAACCAATTTGGGGGCTCAGCCGCTGAGGATTCAAGTACGCACTTAAACACATTCACTGAAATATGTGATATGATGCGCATTAAAGATGTTGATCCAAATGCTATTAAATTGCGCTTGTTTCCCTTTTCATTAAGAGGAAAAGCAAAAGACTGGTTCCTAGCTTTGCCTAAGGGCAGTATAACTTCATGGGAGGAATGCACTAATATCTTTATGACTAAGTTTTTCCCACCAGCAAATACTATGCAACTGCATTCTAATATTACAGGTTTTAGACAAGAAGACCGCGAGCCACTAGAGCTTGCATGGGAAAGGATGAAGGAGGCCACCATGAACTAGAGATTACTAGAGGCATGAACCCACTATAGAGCATAAATACTCCCTCTTGGAGTTACAAGCATTTACTTAGCCAAAGCATCTACTAGCAACAGAGAGCATGCAAGATCACAAATAACATATGACAAGTATATAATCGACTTAACATAGTATTCAATATTCATCGAATCCTAGCAAACACAACATGTATCATTACATATAGATGATCTTGATCATGATAGGTAGCTCACAAGATGTAAACATGAAGCATAAATTGGACAAGACAACCATCTAGCTACTGCTATGGACCCGTAGTCCAGAGATGAACTACTCACGCATCACTTTGGAGGCGGGCATGGCGATGCAGAGGCCTCCGGTGATGATCTCCCTCTCCAACAAGGTGCCGGGAAGAGCTTCAGAACCCTCCTGAGCTAGGGTCGGCGATGGCGGCCGCGACGTAGCTTTTCGTGGATGGAGGCCCGGGTGTTTAGGTTTTTCCCGAGATCGTGAATAAATAGGCGGAAGGGAGAGGTCGGTGGACGCCTGGGGGCCCACACCACCCCATGGCGTGGTCTGGGCTTGGGCCGCGCCAAGGGCTGGTGTGGCCGTCCTGTGGCGCCTCTTCGTCTCTCCTCTGGACTCCGTCTTCGTTACGGTAAAATAAGAACTTCAGCTTTTGTTTCGTCCAATTCCGAGAATATTTCATGTACAACTTTTCTGAAATACAAAACAACAGAAAACAGGGAACTGGCACTGTGGCATCTTGTCAATAGATTAGTGCCGGAAAATATATATAAAAGTGCAACGAAGTGTAAGCAAAACATATATATATTGGTGTAAAAGAAGCATGGAGCATCAAAAATTATAGATACGTTTGCAACGTATCAGTGCTTCCCAAGGTTCGATTAAACTTAGGTCTTCTAGGGAAAATCTTACCATGCTACAATCCGTAATCCGGATCAGAGGTATCAGTGACCATGGCGAAGGCGTCGGCGAAGAAATCGCATCCGAAGAAGGCGCCGGTAAGGAAGGTGTGCGCCAAGAAGGTGCCAGTGAAGAAGGCTTATATGGCGGCGCTAACTGCGGCCGTGGTGGCTGCTCCAGCCACCGACGGCTCCTACGACCGCGATTCTCCAAGGTATGGTTTCCCCTTTCCTCCGTGCCGACGACGGTGAACTCGCATGTCGGTCAATGCTCCGGACCGCAAGCCCATCGAGAACGAGTCGTTCGTGAACATGCTGAACTCGGTTGCGGTCTACATTGACATGGCACCTCCCAGAGAGGATTGGTGGACTATGAGATCGGGGTGGGCGACGGCTCCGATGAGGAGTGCGAGGACGATGGCTCCGACGAAGGCTCCGAGGAGGTACATCAAGAGGAGGCGGTCGCCGTGTTGATCGATGGGGTTGCGCTGGTGAAGAACAAGTCGGTGCTCACGGCCAACTACAATGAGTTGGAGGGCGCGGCTTTGATCAAGGTGTGGGAGTCGGTGTCGATAGATGTCGTAACCCGGCACCGATCAAACTGGCAAGCGCTATTGGCAACGGATTGAAGACGCGTTTTGCATGCCATGTCGTGTCTTGCTTCTTCGCCGACACGCAGCTACCGATCGCTCCAAGGTCGTTGGGACGTGATCAAGAATGTCGTGAGCTGTTGGGGCGGTTGCCATGAGCAAGTGAGAAATTCCCCTCCTAGTGTCACGATGATTGGGTGAGTTCCATTGGATCATATGTGTCGTTTGCTTGCCCATTTGCATGTTCATTTCAAATTTCATTGTTTGATTATCGATGTAGGATCACATTTCAATGGAAAGGTACAAGCAAATGCCTCCTTCAAATGGAAGACCGTTTGTGCTACATCATTGTTGGAAGTTGCTTGAACATAGTGAGAAATGGAGATTGAGGGACAAGGAAGCACCACCGGTGTGCGTTCATCCAATTGGATGATGATGAGGATGATGAGCTCGATGTCAAGAGGAACTTGGGGAGGACGGATGGAAACAAGAGTGCAAAAGATAAGCTAAGGAGGCAAGCTAAGGCTGCCAGTATGATGAAGTCCAAGGAGAATTTGGTGAACAAGACATTGGAGGCCAGGATGATGATGATGATTATGATGATGGACAGTAAAATCCAAGAGAAGCAAGCCAAATGGGAGATACTCCTGCAAGATGAGTTGCGCAAGGCGGCCGTGGAGGAGAGGAGGATTAGTGCCGACGAGAAGCGCGCCATGGCCGAGCTCATTGCGGAGGAGAACAAGGTGATGATGATGGATCCAAACAACATGAATGTGTTCACAAGGGAATTGCGGGACTATGCTAGGATGGAGATCTTGGCAAGAAGGAGGGAAGCGGCGTTGGCTCGCACTGCTGCACAGGCGGCGGCTCGTGCGGTGGCAAGTGGTGGCGATGGTGATGATGCTTCGGCGAGCGGTGGTGGTGGTTGTGATGGTGGTGGTGGTGGCGATGTCGACGACACGGCGACTGTCGGCGGTGGATGATCCTTCATCGATTTGCATCGCTTCTCCTTTTTTTTTTTTGGCTCGCATGGTCGTCGTGCCACATGTTTAATGGCTGATCGCGAAGGTTATGTTTCAATTTGGCTGTCAAAACATTTCAGATTTGTCACATATTCGACGGAAATGTTTGGAAATAAGCAAAAGCCATGTTTTACTATTTAGTTTACAGTTTTCGTACCCTCTCCCGCAGCAGACCATATCGCATGCGCAATCTGCATAACAGCATATTTTTGAACATATTATTATGCGGATTGCGGATTGCGCATGCAAGATCTAGTCTGCGGGAGCCTTTTTCGGCCCGTGTGTCTTCGCGGCCTCCAAACCGCTCTGCTATAGCCAAACTTTCATAGCATGGTGTAGACCCACGTCCTTTTTTAAGTCTAGTGAAATCAGAACAACCTTCCTTTCTTTTGATTGTGGAATTGTGTGATTCTAGACTTTGTCAATAATAAATTAGGTTTCTTTTTTGGTATCATTGCTAATAAGACTTTTCTTAGCTATAAGGTGAAAAACATTCTCTATTATGCATGACCCATTCAAGATGATGTTCTTTGTGTTTCTTTCCAACCGTACTAAAAGAAGATTGGTGTAATATAGATGTATCTAGACACATTTTAGTTGGATACATCTATTTTAGTATTAAGTAATATGGATCAGTATTAGATTTTCAACTAGGCATTGTACGGTAGATTCCAAGAGCCTTGATACGTGCATAAGTCCCGGTGCTTAAATTTAAAATAATGTGTGTGGTCTCACTTCAGTAATTTATGAGACCTGCTTCAGAAGAATCTTACTCTTGCTGGTGATTCCGTGCGTATCAGACACACAAGCAAGAGTGAAGGTTTTCGAGACAATGAATTTGAGTAATCGGTCATGCAGTAATTATGTGTCATATTCATCACCATGACAATGCTAAGATAAACCACGATGCAGTAAAGCGTGCAGTGTCTTTCTACTAGTAGTAGGAAACTAAACACAACCGCGTGCAGGGTGTTAATGTGATTTGATTCTTTGTACCATCAGTTTATGCTGAGCATGTTCATGAATTTTGGAGAGACCTGCGGGTTTCAAAACCGTCTCCTGGACATGTTGGGAGATTGGCACACTAGAGTTGGTGATTTTGGAACATTGTATTTTCCAGTAGTATTTTGCTTTTGCTTTAATCAACCATACCTTATGTTAGCAACGGTATTAAGGATTTGCATAGTATACATACTGATTAATTATCTTCATACTGATCCAGAAATGTAAACAAGAGCTCCATATTGGCCAAAGGTTCACTGATAGATCAGTAGGCACTAAATCACACGGCAAACTGACAATTAACGCACAGATCAAATTCAACTCAATGTAAACAAGATTCTGACAAAATATTGATAATACAGCTCATTGCGCACAAGGAGCTTAGCTAAACAGAACCAAATGCTAGATATATAACTGGTTCAAAACAAGGGAGACGGCTGAAAGGACATGCCACCAGATGGCTCGTACTGAATTGGGGAAGCTACAAAGCTGCATAACTCATTTGAGAGGGATGAACCGCGAGGAGTGGGTGGCACCAATACCGGGCCTACCGTGCTTCACTGGCTTGTAGGAGATGGAGAACTCTGCAAGGTAATGGCCAATCATCTCAGGCTTGATCTCAACCTGGTTGAAAGTCTTGCCGTTGTAGACACCAATAAGGCTGCCAATCATCTCAGGGACAATGATCATGTTGCGGAGATGAGTCCTCACTGGCTCAGGCTTCTCACCAGCAGGCGCATTCTTTTTCTGTGTTCAAGACCAGCGAAAGAAATTGTGAGGCAACTGTAGATTGACAAAAAAAGCAATACCAACCTAGTTCATATTGCAAATTCAGAAACACAGCAATAATATACAGGTGGAATTTGAACAATACTGAGTTAAAGAATTACAGAACAGCATATTCTTATTTTGTCCACAGAAATACCAACAGATTGGTGTCACGTTATTTCACTATTGCAGTTTTAGTTACTAGTTATAAATTTGCAGAACAAACGATTTTATATGAGATGACCAACGATAGGTGCACTTCCCAAAGAAAACTAGTCGGGGCATTTACACCAACTTCACCGTACGGACTATGTGCGAAGGATCTGTGATTCGTTATTAACAACAACAGATGTATAGTACTTGTTCCTTGCCTCACATAACATAATTAGGTATATAAACGGCACCTCATGAGTCAGAGCATACACAGACGATGGCGAGGAAAGAAAAGGAGTTAGCAGCTGATTCCGAACTCACCGCCGTGCGCAGCTTCTTGACGAGCGCCATGGGCTTCCTCTTGAGACCCCTCTTGAACCTGCCCGAACAGACATAAAAGTATCCGCGTCAGACCAAGTACAACGCACAATCAGGCGCAGCAGGCGAGATTCGTACAGTAAAAGTACCTTCTGCGGGCACGAGCGGGGAACATCTGGACGAGGTCGTCGGTGGACATGTCGAGGAGGGCATCAAGGTCCACGCCGCGGTAGCTGAACTTGCGGAACGTCCTCTTCTTCAGCGGCGCGCCGGCGGCCACCTCGGGATCGACTTCTACGTCCGCCTGGAGATATGAAACATCGATCCGTTGTGACGATAGTGACATGGCCGATCCGAACCGAGGAAATAAGCTAGGGTATCGAGGAGAACTCACCATGGTCGGATTGCAGCGGGTAGGGAACGGCGGCGGCGGCGGGTGACGCGAGGAATGGGCAGCTGCGGCGGGTAGGGTTCGGAAGGAGGAGAGTTTGTGAGAGTGAGCTTATATAGTTGGGTGTGAGGGTGAATGGCCGCACAATCAATTTGGGCTGGGCTGGTAGTCTGGTACCCATTCGGCCCGTGTGAAATTTTACATAGAGCTGAAAAGTTAAGCTTGGGCCATCGTACCCATTCGTACCTCATTCTTGCTACCTTATGCTTAAAAAGAAAACCATTCTTGCTACAAAATGTTCATATGTTTTAGAAAAGAAAAATGTTCATATGTTTTAGAAAAGATCATGGTATGAATTATTTTGTCTAGATGGTAATTGGGATGAGGAATTAATAAGAGAAAACTTTTGGCCAATGGATGTGAATAATATCATATTATCATGTCAATACCCCTCAATGAGAATGGTATGGAAGACTTTGTTGTGTGGAGGTTCAATAAAAATGGTATGTTTTCAGTTCGCTTGGCATATAACTTAGAATGATAGCATCAATTTGGAAACAGCCTGACAAGGTTAGATGATACCGTTCCTCGGGTCTAAATCCAGTGTGGGATGAGGTTTGGTAATGCAAACTTCCAACAAATATTAAATAAAAATCGTCTGGAAGTGTTTGCATGCAATCGTTTCCTGGGTTCCTTGGCAAATTGTTACATCATCACAAATAGTTATTGTTCTATATGTGCGGGTGCCAGCGAAGATATAAAGCATACTCTATTTGTATGTGAATGAGCAAAAGAGATATGGAAGAAGATGGGGCTATGGAACCTGATCGAAGAAGCATGTACAACTCATCGTGCAGGAAATGCAGTTTTGGATTAACTAATTATGGGGAACTTTTCTGACTCCACCGGAAACAAACCAAGCTAATCTACGATAAATTATCATGACAACAGCCTGGTACATCTGATGGATTAGATGACAGAAGGTGAATGGGGAACTAATGCAAATATCGACCCAGTCTGCAATATCTATACGAGTTATTATTGCTAAGTGCTAACTTTGTATGGGCGGCTGATCCGAAACATAAAGGAAAGGAGAGCACTTGGATAAAAGCAAAGGAGGGCTTCATTACTGTAAATGTTGATTCAATCTTTGATGCAAAGCAGAGGAGAGGAGTAACAGTACAATCATCTGTGATGATAAAGGTAATTTCCTCGCTACTAGTAACAATAGTGTAGATTTTGCGACTGATGCGGCGACGAATGAAGCCCTAGCGGTCAGATATGGGCTTTATTTGGCAAATTAGTTAGGATGCAACAAGCTGACTATTCAGTCTGATTCTCTTGAAGTCATAAATATGCCGAAAAAAGGTGGATACATGGCAACAGCTTCGGCACCTTTCGTTCAAGACAGTTGTATCCAAGCGATTTCATTTTCAAAAGTAGAGTCTATTCATGTGTCTAGTAGTGCAAATTGCGTTGCTCATACATTAGCTAAAGGGTGTGAAGCTCAACCAAGTGTGTGGTTTGAGGAGCCTCCTAATTTAAACGTATCCTTACGATCAAAAAAAAAAATTAAACGTATCCTTGTTGTAGATGATGTAGGTGTGATTTAATTAATAAAGATCACAACAAAGTTCTGTTTTTTTCCACTAAAAAAAGATCATGGTATGATTATGGAATGTTGGAGCATCTCAATAAAAATTGTTTATAGAGCACAGTTTTCCATGTACTTCAAAAAGTGAAAACTTAAATGTACTTAAATGTTCATGTATATTAAAAGAAATGTTCATACATATGAACATGACGTGTTTATGCATTTCAAAAAAATATGAAAAAGAAAAATCGGAATATTTAAAGAAAAAGAGAAAAAGGTGAAAAAATATAAAGGTGGGGAAAAGAAGAAAAAAATGAATAATAGTAAACAAAATAAAGAACGGCAAAAAAAACAGTGGTTCTTGTTGGGCCGACCACACAAGGGAGAAGAGTGTGCCACAACACCCTATTGCAAACGATTAGCAGCAGCAAGTAGCCAGAGAGGAACAACATGTAGTCACATGAATATGAGCAGCGCGTGGAATACTTCTAGAGTGAGATATCATGGAGCAGCAGGTCGCGGCACCATCTAATCGCACGAAGCCCGTCAGGCACCTTATGTGGTTGTCGTCCCGTATAACCCGCATAAGTGGCATGTGGTGGACGCGGATATTGCGCATCAACCATCCCCACTAAAAAGTGTTTCTCTTAATATGCAAGCTATACACCTCAGCAACGCTCTAATTGCTCCATGTCATTTCTTCTTGAGCCATATCATCAGTAAACCACGTCATTTTTTAACAAAATTCGGCACTTTATTGATCAAATAACATCAATACAAGACACTCCGGGACAGAGAACTGATAGAGAACGCTACCAACAAGTTTTGCTCAACGAGCTAAAGCATGTGTTGAATTATTACACAAACGATTAGCATGACAGAAAGAAACCCATGTTCTAGATGCGGCGAGGGTTTTGATATCCTCGACCACAACTCCAACCAGAGAGCGATCCTTCATCTTGCAATTGATCCTCTGAATGATGGAGAGACAGTCTGAAACCAAGATGATCTTGTTCAGGCCTTCATCACGAGCGAGGGAAACTGCACATCTGATGGCTTGTGCTTCTGCGATTTCAGACGAATTAGCTAGAAAAATAAACATAAATGAGACATGGTTGGCCGATTCACATGAAAATTTGGTTCTCCACCAAATTATTCCTATTGGTGCATCCCCAACTAGCTTTAATAACCAATAAATTATTTCTAGGTAACCGGCAACCCCCAATACTAAGTACCCTTTATTTGGGCTTAAATTCTTGATTCTTGGATTCTAGCTATTGTAGAATTAGAATCCGAAACAAACAGCTCTCCACAGTACTCAGATTGTCCATAATTGATTCTAAAAAATACACACAGGGTATCAGAATCTGAGAATTGAGGAAATAGGTGATTCCCAAGCTTTTTTATTTTGGACCGAACCGTTTTCTCACGTACGCCCCGCGCGTAACCCGCACCCTCACGATTTCCCGTCGTCCTCCTGGTCGATAGGGCCCCGCCTCGCGCCCGCTTCCCGCTCGGCCGGCGGCCGCCCCTCGCCGGCACGCAGCCCGCTCATCCCGGCCGCCGACCTGCGCCCGCTCGACGCCCGTTCCTCCCGGCCGCCGATCCGCACGACCCAGCCGCCGACCCGCGCCCGCTCGCCGCCCTCTCCTCCCGGCCGCCGACCCGCTCCTCCCTCCGGCCATCGGCTACACCCTTTCTCCGCCGGATCCCGCTTATCCGGCCACGGGCCGCTCCATCGGCTGTCCATCCGCGCGTCCCTGTGAAGGTTTGTTGTTTGTTTATTTGATGTTACGTATGAACTGCATGAGCTGCTGTTAATATGAGTGATGTTATCGATTTGTTAGAAAGTAATATGAGTGATATTATGAA
Organism: Lolium rigidum; assembly: GCF_022539505.1. NCBI lineage: Eukaryota > Viridiplantae > Streptophyta > Magnoliopsida > Poales > Poaceae > Lolium > Lolium rigidum. The sequence continues at coordinate 200,588,162 of NC_061514.1, read as the reverse complement.
CTGCATGAATAGTACTGCAATGTTTGTTAGAAAGTAATATGAGTGATGTTAGAAACTATGAATACTACTGCTATATTGTTCACTGCTAGTTCTCGTTCGTGTAAATTTAATTTAATCGTATACACCTATAGATGGCAAAAGAGAGCAATTTGGGATGCGGAAGCCACTGCAATTTTTTGCAAACTTTGTGTGATTGAGAAAGAAAAGGGGAATAGGCCTCTCAAGTTTCTGAGTCCCGTTGGTTACAAAAACCTTGCTGAGTTTTTTTTTAGAGAAACAAGGAGAGATTATAACAAACAACAATTCAAAAATAAATGGGATAGTATGAAGAAGGAGTACACTAATTGGATGACCTTCAAGAACAAGACAACATGTTTAGGTTGGAATGATGAATCAAATATTGTGGTAGCTGATGATGATTGGTGGAAGAAAATGGGAGAAGTAAGTTTTACTCTATTGTAGTAATTTTGAGAATGTGTGACTACAACAAAACACTATACCTACTATTATGTTTTCAGGAAAACAAGGAGTTTCTGGCATTTCGTAAACGTGGACCTGAACATTTGGATGAGATGAGGAGGATGTTTGAGAATGTCCTTGTTACTGGAGAGAGCTCATTCATGCGTGGTACAATATCTGGTACGGTGTTGCTAGAGGGTGCAGAGCTTCATAATCTTGACGATGATGATGATGATGAAGTACACGTTACTCCAAGTAGTCGTGGAAAGAGAGGCGCTGGACAGCTTGAGAACCCAAAAAAGAAAAATCTTGTGCAACGTGAATTGAAGCGTATGGTTGATCATATGATTAATGAAGATGCATCAGTTGCTTCTAGCAAAGTGACCATTGTCACTGAAATTGAAAAGATAATGGAAGAAGTAGTGATGTGTGGAGCAAAAGAAGGAAGTGATGAGCATTACATAGCAACAAAGTTGTTTGCCAAGTTGGAGAACTGTGCCTTTTTTGTACATTCAAGACAAATGACGGCAAGATGAATTGGCTGAGGAGGATGTATGAGGACCGTAGGAAGAATTAGTGATCTATGTTATGTATCATGACATTTTATTTGCTCCTATGTTTGATTTGTGGCTACGTATGGTGACATTTTGTTACGTTTAATTTATGGCTATGTATGATGACATTATATTTGCTCTTATGTTTAATTTGTGGCTACATGACATTTTATTTGCTCTTATGTTTAATTTGTGGCTATGTATGATGACATTTTATTTGCTCTTATGTTTAATTTGTGGCTATGTATGTGACATTTTATTTGTTTTGATATTGTGTTTTAGATGAGCACAAGTCAGAGTGAGAGCGACCAGGATGGAGTTAATTCTGAAATGGTAGCAGTTGTGGCAAAAAGGAAACGGAGGGAGTACTACATGCGAGTTTCACATGTTATCGTCATGTACGGTGAGAAAGTTCTTAACCAAAAGGAATAGGAGAATTCCTGTCATGACCGGTCAACAATGGGTTACTGAAAATTTAAGTACAAACAAAGATTGCTATGCCATGTTTAGGATGTACATACCTTGTTTTATCAGCGACAGTCACTTGAGAGATAAAGAGTTTGATAGATGTGACCGTGATGAGTACTACATGCCAGGGGATCTACTACCTCCACCTACTGGTCGTGTATCTAACATTGTGCATGGTGATGATGCTCTCATGAAAGTAACTAGGAAGAGAATAGCTGATGGGTTATTGGCAGCTACAAATGTAGTTTAGTTTTACGCACTACTCACTTTCGGGTGATGGTTGATATACGTTTTGGATGATGGTTGGTAATTGAACATGCATTTTGGATGATGGTTTCAATTTCTCAAATATTTCTATACATACTTGTCATTTCGATGAAACCCCGACATAACCAATAACTAGAACACGCACAAATAAATACATAACGTACATTTTCCATTAACTACAGCCCGTAAAGCTGCCTAAATAGCAAAATAAACAAACACACAGATTTTGATTCTCAGATCCCACATCAGGATAAACAAACAAACAACTTCTGATTCTCAAAAATCAAGAATCACAGCTGATTTTGAATCAGGATTGACAGTAGAATCTCAGAATCCAAAGCCCAAACAAAAGGGGCCTAAGGCCTTTACCAATGCGTTGGTTCTAAATATCGTACCTTGGTAAGAAACACTTGTCTAATATATGCATGTCCGAGTGCATTGTTTCTACATGTTGTATCCATGTTGGATCGATTTGTGGCGAAGTTATACTATGGTGTAGTTTGTGGCCTAATCAGAGCATGCATGTAGCCTTCCAAGAGCTGTAATCGAGGGAGGCAGGACTAGGCCTAGTGCACGGAATGCGTTTTGAATTAATTTCGTCTTGGGTGAAACGCCAAGAGCCGGTTCTCCACTAACATACTACATCCATCTCAAGGAATAAGGCGTACGCGTATTCCAAGACGAACTTTGACCATAAAAATTGAGCAACAAAATCTTGGTTATATTATATGTAATTAGTATTGTTGGATTCGTATTGAAAAGCACTTTCTAATAATGTTAATTTTATACAAAAAAAATTATATATTTCAAGTAATACTTAGTAAAACGAAAAGCACGTAAAACGAGGACGCCTTATTCCTTCAATCGGAGGTAGTACAACAACATCCTCTCTCTTCAATAAATAAGACATCATGTCATAATTTGGCATATGGTTTCGTGTCTAGAGGTGCGCATTGGAATAGGCCTAATAGCCTAACAGAGGTAGTGGTGTTTATTGCATATTATCCACTCATATTCATTATGCACTCTAGATACACTCCATTTTATTTTATCTTCTGACTTTCACAATGTGCATCTGTCTCGGAAAACCAAATCTGATCCCGGGTGCATATGCACCCGGTATGTATAAAACATATTTTCAAAATATTAAAAAAATAGAATTTTTTTTAGCATGTAGAGTAACATGTTCTATGTGTGCATGTAAAGTTTCACATAAAACCAACATTTTTTGTACCCTTTGTAAAAAAAGACAAATAATGACTCGAAAAATAGACTATTTTAGCACCAAAGATTTGTCTTTTTTCCACAAGGCACGAAACACATCGGTTTTTGCTGAAATAACTTTATAAGCATGTAACAAATCAAGGTATACACGAGAAATTTTTATTTGTATTTTTCTAACATTTTTAAATATGTTTTACATGTATTTCAAATAAAGGGTGCATATGCACCTGGGTGTAGAAACACCATGTCCCATCTGTCTCTTCTTTACTATTATATTGAAGTTGGTTGTAGGTCGTACAACGCGTTTGGTGAAGGAGATTCGCATCATCCTAACCGCTCAATCTACATCTAATAGTATAGTAGTTTGTCGTAATCCCGGCTTCGCTAATTACGGCTTCATGTCACCGATAAGTGAAAAATAAACGCCACCACGGAAAGGCGACGCCCCGACCCATCATCCCCCGACTTCCCCCCGCGAACGTCGCCGCTCCCGTCTCCATCACCTAGCCCACCCTCCCGGCCTCCCGCCGCCCTCGCCTTCCTCGAGGACGCCAAGCAGCAGGAGTCCTCGGCTGACCATGAGAAGGCACTCGGGGCCCTGGAGGAGTCCCACAGCCACGGAGGCTGGTCACTCCCGGTCGTGCGCGCCCTCCGCTTCGCCATTGCCACGGCCTCCCGCCTGGGCCTCCTGTTCTATAGCATGTACCCAATAGTCTCCGGTCGCCGTCGCGAGATCTTCGATTCCTCGTTGGGCGGGGGCGCCGAGATGGCTTGGGGGCTAGATCAACGACCGCGGGGCCTAGGTCAACGGACGACACATCTTCATCGAGCTGTCCTTTGGGGCCTTCTTCTCCTCCGTGCAGTGCTGCTGGCACGCACGGAGGCCATGGTGCCGAAGGCTGCGACCTCGCCCAACCGGTCAAGGAGATGCCGGATCAACTGGCGATCAACGGGAAATCTCTGCAGTCTCTTCGAGCACAGTTCTCCGACTGCTGTCGGGTCTCCTCTTGTTGACATGTACAAGTAGATTGCCTGGCCATTTCCATCAGTTCGGACTTTTGTTCAAGTGGCTAGTGCATGAAGTTGTTGCGGTCAGAAACCCACCGGCGAGCAGCGACGGGCAACACAGTAGAGCCGGGAGGCTCCCAGGACTGCGGCTGGCCCTGGTCCCTCGAGCGACGGCCCACAAAGACTCGGCACGCACGTCCAATGCTGGTGCAAGGGCGTGCCACCCGACCAATACCTGGTCAGGAAGGTGATGGATTTGCTTCGCTTGGTTTCCTGCATGGCATACACGTAAACATTAAATACGAGCCTCGATCGGCTCTCAGGTTGTCCTGTGAATTGGCTCAAAGAGCCGATCCACCCATGATTCGTACGAGGTGTACGATCACATGGTGGTCCTGCTTGATCAATATGAAGCTAAAACGACCTACTACGATTTAGGGTTTTCACCACATAATAGGAACATCCTACGCGTGATTGAGCCTGGCGGCCACGCACGGTGATCATAAACCGACCCTAGACAAGGCCTAAAAACCAACATGAAGTTGATCCCCGAACATCCTGTCTAGGGCTAGCAAACTACACCCTACGCGCCACTGGATCCTTCAACCCGTTTGTAAGGCCTAACTATGCAGATATTAAACTAATCCTTGAAGAACAAGGAGCAATCATAACGGATCGGATCTACTCCCTCCGTTCTTTTTTAATTGACTCGGATTTAGTTCAAGTTTGTACTAAATTCGAGTCAATTAAAAAGGAACGGAGGGAGTACTAAATAACGATCAAGCGAGGTGCCGCCCTTACACCTAAGATAGGTGTAAGGGCGGCTAGACGTCTAAGGGTTGCACGAACGAAAGCATATGATATGATGAAACAATGCTAACCCTAACACATCTATGATAACTACGTTGCTCGCCATCAACAAGGCTTCAGCACGAGCAACGCATGAACGAGCGAATAAACGTGTCTGCCTAGATCGCAAGATGCGATCTAGGCAGCATGATGCTTACCCGGAAGAAACCCTCGAGACAAGGGAGTTGGCGATGCGCCTAGATTGGTTTGTGGTGAACGTGATTGTTGTTTATTTCAGAAACCCTAGATACATATTTATAGTCCGTAGACTTTCTAACGTGGGAAGAATCCCAACCGTGCACGAGTCAAATTCTATCTAATCGACACGTATCCTACTATATTTACAGATACACGGGCAAACTAGCCCAATCTTTGTATACAAGGCCGATTCATGTATTTCTTCCATGTATATTCTTCAAGCCCCATCTTTAATCGCGGCCCACCTCTGATCCGGTCAAATTCTGGTGATAACACATGCCCCCTGGTTTTGGAAATGACAATTCCAAAATCACTCTCCTTTTTCTTCGTCGGGTCATGTCGTGGCAGAGCAGAACCGTCGCAGTATCCATCATCATGATGCCCTGCTTTCACAACTTCACATCATGAAGGAGTACTTCCATTTAATTTTACCGATAGTCAAAGTCAAACAATCCCCAAAAGAGCCGATGGCACCGCATCAGCCTCTACCATAAAACACGAGTAAGGCCAACCCAATTGCTCCTCCAAACGGTAACATGCGACCTCCGCCTGAGAAAGCAAACTCAGATCCCCAAATCGCCGTCCGAGCAACTCCACGAATCTCAGATCTCAACCGCGCCGTCCCAATTCCACAGCGCATCAAATGGCGGAATCATCCAACGCCAACACCATGGTCTCCGATCTGAAGGTAATCCTTAACCGCCCCTTCGCCATTCGAATCAATGTTGGGAATAAATAGCAAACACCTGAATTAATGCCTTATTCCGTGATTAATTTTAGGTTTCAGACATCTTGCTGCCGCACCCTTCTCTCCCAAACTCTATGTGCCTTGGCCCCCGCTCTTCTGAGAGTCCCGCTCACTTAATCTCATGCGAGGCCAATAGAATCCCCTTCGTGAGCCAGAATTTAGATCTGACTTCCTGGGCCGACCGCCCGCGAGCCTGGCCTAATCCTCCTGAAGGTTGGGTGGCCTGGTACAGTAGAGTGTCTAAAACCCATTATGCCACCTGGGAAGCGATAGGGATAGCCGATGCTTTGTCATTATCATTGTCTTCTCTTGAAAAGAATGAGAGCATTCTGAAAACCATCGGCTACTTTTGGTCTAATGCACTGAACTGCTTCATGTTCGTCCATGGCCCCATGACACCAACTCTGTTGGACGTGGCCATGATCACAGGCCTGGACATTGCATCCTCAAGCCCATCTACCTTTAAATTGCCAAAGGTCCTTTTCACCCTTTCCTCTAAAACAGAGTGTACAAGCTGGGGCGCCTACCTCAGGCGTTATATGAAAACCAAAGGCCCTGTGACAGAGAGAGCACACGGCCTTCTTGAACTTCTGGGCCGGAGCACTTCATATTCTGTGGTCCTTCACTCGCCCCAACAAAGAATTACCTTTCCCTGGCATATGAGCTCGCCAAAGGTACTCAACTTGGCCTCGGCAAACTGCTCCTTGGAGAGGTCTATCGATCTCTTCAACTGATGTCTGTCAAACTGTTCTCCCAAAAGAAAGTTAAAACAGGAGGCCCCTGGTGGTTTATTCAGCTATGGGCTCAGCTATACTTTCAAAACCAGATCCCAAACTTCCCACCTTTGGCCACCTGCACCTTCCCAGATGCTAATGGGAAGGAGATCCGATGCACTAGCTATGGCCAAGCTCTGTATAGCCTCCCAGGCAGCAGGCTGATCCCCAAGGAAGCGGCAGAGTGGTTCAAGATTTTCTTCCAAGGTTTGGACAACCCCCTGTTCTTCCCTTACACCGAATCGAGAACTTTGAGAATCCAGCCTCCTTCCGTTTAGACAGTTTTGCCGATGACGCTAGCACTCGGCACTTGTACTCTATCATGATCCGTCCTTGCTTTCTCCCGGTTGGCATGAGTACCTCCAACAGGATTATCAAGCCTGGCTACGAGTCTTACCAACCGGTGATAGTATCCCGGCAGCTTGGTCTCTGGCAAGTGCCCCCACACTTCTTTCTCCACCACCTGACAGCAAGCAGAGCTGAACTGCCTGACATTCTTACTGGTCAAAGGTGCTATACATTTTTTGACGCTCTGGCCATTCCAATTCCTCATAACCTCTGCTTCACCACCACTACCGATGGTTTTGAGACCTGGTGGTCCATGTGGAAGACCCACGTCTTCAGAAGAGCTCTAGGACCGTTGCTGAAGCAGCTTGATGCCGAATATGACGTTCCTGTATGCCAGGTACCATTACATATAAATTACTTGCAATGGCTCGTGATGATTGTCCGTAACCCGACTCTCTTTCTTGGCGACAAGATGGCCCAGAGCCCATGCAAGCCGATGGCTCCCCCTTCAAGTTCCTTCCACCAGCCCCGGTGGTTCTCTTCTGCCAGAACTCGCCACCCTTGAAGAAGGTCATAATGCAGAGCCAACCGATTTCACCGAAATCGGCTCCCAAAAGTAAAGCATCCTCGGGGCCAGTTGCCCCCCGAGCCTCAATCCAGGCGAGGAAGGCAGTGAGGAAAGTAGCTGCTAGAAAGACCCTGAAGCGCAAAGCTCCTGTCCAAGCAAACTTGCATGTAAGCCGACTCGTGCCTTGACCAAATTCATCTGTCTTCCCAGTCTTTTGTAACATGGTTATACTTCTTCTTACAGACTTCCACTGAAGAGAACTCCAGCGGGGAAGCACAGTCCAGCCCAAGGGACTCGACCCCGGGTGATTCTGGGAGATCCACCACACAGAGCCAGACGGACTCGCCAGCGTCGGCTTCTAGGAAGAGGTCGACTCCTGAGCCTGTTGCCCTTCAAGCTCCGATCAAAACAGGGTCACGCGTGAAGCGTAGATGCGTCAAAAGGGCTCGCAAAGACCCACGAGTTTCCTCGCCAAGCCAGGAGGTTTCAAATGTAATTACTTCACCAGCTCATATTCCATGTCGTCCCATTGCTACTTGGATCGGCTCACCATTTCTTTTGCAGACTAATGGGACCTCTAGCGGGGACGTTGAAGAGGTACCGATGCCATCCGCCACGCTAGACCTAGCCACCTCGACGAGCGCGGCTGACCAAGTGGCTAACCTAACCAAGTACACCGAAAAGCCGATTATCACAACATCGGCTGCTCCTCCTTCTTTGGGAGAGGTACGCTCCACTCTCTCGGCCCTACCCTTTTCTTTGTTGTATGCTCATACTGCTCTTGTTCGTCTGTCAGAGTTGTGATCTTTCAAGCTTGCTGACGTTCGATCCCGACTCCATCGAGCCAGCTACTTCCAAGGCAGGTGAAGAGCCAAGCCCTAGCACGGTCCATGGCCCACTCCAGCGTCTCAAGGCTTTGCTCTCCTCCTCGCTTGAGACCCCGGTCGAAAACCCCGAGGCGATCAAGGGCATCCTCGAAGACATCCAGCCCCATCTCCCGGTGACACCGCAGGTTAAGCTTTGGCCAGCCGTGACTTTGTCGGTCTTCGTGTCAAGGGTGCGATCGGCTCGTCAAAGAATTATTCTTCGTCGCGCCCAGCTTCCGTTGAGAGCCGATGTTGCAGACAAGTGTCAACGGCTCAACGAGAAGAAGGTCGCTTTAGACGCCAAAACCGACACTTCTGCCAATAGTGCCGAACTTGAGATCCTGCGCAAGGAATTGGAGAACCTTGAAAAGAGGGCCAGGGAGACCAAGCAACTTATCCAAGACAAGGAAACCCTCATAGCTCGCTCTCAAGAGGAAGCAAAAGGCCTCACGCACCGATCCGAAGACCGATCCGGCTGAAATTCGTGCCCCGAGCAGGCCACCGGTGACGGGCAAAGACGAGGACGACGAGGCTGAGATCGCCGAGGTGGATCGAATCCGTGCCGACGCTCTTCACGCCCTCAACGCGTTTCTTCAGTAGAGCCTCTCTGTGTAAACTGATAAATGTCTTGCTGGACTTGCCTAAAGTCGATGACTATGCATCGCCTTTTTACATTCTGAAGTCGATGTCTATGCATCGGCTATGATTTGCGTGTATTGTTTTTTTTTACTGGCCGATTTTTCTATCGGCCCCCAAAATTTCACTGCACATGTATCGCACATGTTCATCTGATTAGGTGCCCCCCGAGCCGAATCTGCCAGGTAACTCGCGGATACCGGCTCCGTAGTTAGCCAAGGCACCGTATTTGAACGTCGGCTCCGTTAGGACCAATGTTGACTTCTTCCAGCTTATCAGCCGACGTAGACCCGTTGCCCATTAGATCGACGTTGAACACAGGCAGAACGTATGGTGAGGATAATTTTGGCCGATTGCTGGAATCGGCCTCCATGTTGATTGACTCGCTCAATGAAGGTTTATATCTTGGTCTTGCCAGCCGATGTCTCATCATCGGCTTTCTTTTGTCTGGGGCGCCACTCTTTCTTTTGTGGCCGTCCTTCTTCGTCCAGAGTTCGCTGAATTTTCGCGGCCAGATCAGGCCGCGCCTTCCTTAACGTGTGCGGGTATAACCTTTCAGCTTTCTCCAAACCACGTAGCCGCCGAACCCTACGCTTTTGGGAACGGCCGAGTCCATCGTGGCACCACCTTGGCCGGTGGTACTTATCTTCTTCTTCTTCATCATCGTCTTCTAATTCCTCGAGATCTTCCACCCGAGAGGACTCAGCGAACTTGTTCCGAGGCGGGAGAGGCCCTAGACGTTTGAACACGGACACGTGATACGTCTCCGACGTATCGATAATTTCTTATGTTCCATGCCATATTATTGATGATACCTACATGTTTTATGCACACTTTATGTCATATTCGTGCATTTTCTGGAACTAACCTATTAACAAGATGCCGAAGAGCCGCTGTCGTTTTCTCGCTGTTTTTGGTTTCGAAATCCTAGTAACGAAATATTCTCGGAATTGGACGAAATCAAGACCCGGGGTCCTATTTTGCCACGAAGCTTCCGAAGACCGAAGAGGAGTCGAAGTGGGGCCACGAGGGGCCGCCACCATAGGGCGGCGCGGCCCAGGTCTTGGCCGCGCCGACCCGTGGTGTGGGGCCCCGTGTGGCCCCCCACGTTGCCCTTCCGCCTACTTAAAGCCTCCGTCGCGAAACCCCTGATGCGAAAAACCACGATACGGAAAACCTTACAGAGACGCCGCCGCCGCCAATCCCATCTCGGGGGATTCTGGAAATCTCCTCCGGCACCCTGCCGGAGAGGGGATTCATCTCCCGGAGGACTCTACACCGCCATGGTCGCCTCCGGAGTGATGAGTGAGTAGTTCACCCCTGGACTATGGGTCCATAGCAATAGCTAGATGGTTGTCTTCTCCTCATTGTGCTTCATTGTTGGATCTTGTGAGCTGCCTAACATGATCAAGATCATCTATCCGTAATACTCTATGTTGTGTTTGTCGGGATCCGATGGATAGAGAATACCATGTTATGTTAATTATCAAGTTATTACATATGTGTTGTTTATGATCTTGCATGCTCTCCGTTATTAGTAGAGGCTCTGGCCAAGTTTTTGCTCTTAACTCCAAGAGGGAGTATTTATGCTCGATAGTGGGTTCATGCCCGCATTGACACCGGGACGAGTGACGTAAAGTTCTAAGGTTGTGTTGTGATGTTGCCACTAGGGATAAAACATTGATGCTATGTCTAAGGATGTAGTTATTGATTACATTACGCACCATACTTAATGCAATTGTCCGTTGCTTTGCAACTTAATACCGGAAGGGGTTCGGATGATAACCTCGAAGGTGGACTTTTTAGGCATAGATGCAGTTGGATGGCGGTCTATGTACTTTGTCGTAATGCCCAATTAAATCTCACTATACTTATCATGACATGTATGTGCATTGTTATGCCCTCTCTATTTGTCAATTGCCCGACCGTAATTTGTTCACCCAACATGCTTTTATCTTATGGGAGAGACACCTCTAGTGAACTGTGGACCCCGGTCCATTCTTTAATACTCGAAATACAAATCTGCTGCAATACTTGTTTTACTCGTTTTCTCGCAAACAATCATCATCCACACTATACATCTAATCCTTTGTTACAGCAAGCCGGTGAGATTGACAACCTCATCTGTTTCGTTGGGGCAAAGTACTTTGGTTGTGTTGTGCGGGTTCCACGTTGGCGTCGGAATCTCCGGTGTTGCGCCGCACTACATCCCGCCGCCATCAACCTTCAACGTGCTTCTTGGCTCCTCCTGGTTCGATAAACCTTGGTTTCTTTCCGAGGGAAAACTTGCTGCTGTGCGCATCATACCTTCCTCTTGGGGTTCCCAACGAACGTGTGAAATACACGCCATCAAGCATATTTTCCGGCGCCGTTGCCGGGAGATCAAGACACGCCTGCAAGGGGAGTCTCCACTTCTCAATCTCTTTACTTTGTTTTTGTCTTGCTTTATTTTATTTACTACTTTGTTTGCTGCATTATATCAAAACACAAAAAAATTAGTTGCTAGCTTTACTTCATTTAATGTCTTGTTTGCTATATCAAAAACACAAAAAAATTAGTTTACTTGCATTTACTTTATCTAGTTTGCTTTATTTACTACTGCTAAAATGGCTACCCCTGAAAATACTAAGTTGTGTGACTTCACTAGCACAAATAATAATGATTTCTTATGCACACCTATTGCTCCACTCGCTACTACGACGAGAATTCTTTGAAATTAAACCTGCTTTACTAAATCTTGTTATGCGAGAGCAATTTTCTCGGTGTTAGTTCCGATGATGCTCGCTGCCCATCTCAATAATTTTGTTGAATTGTGTGAAATGCAAAAGTATAAAGATGTAGATGGTGACATTATAAAATTAAAATTGTTTCCTTTCTCATTAAGAGGAAGAGCTAAAGATTGGTTGCTATCTCTGCCTAAGAATAGTATTGATCTTGGTGCAAGTATTTCTGTTATGCCTAAGAAAGTCTATGATATGTTTGACTTGCCACCATTGAAGAATTGTTATTTGGATGTTAATCTCGCTGATAATGCTAAAAAGAAACCTTTGGGGAGAGTTGATAATGTTCATATTATGGTTAACAATAACCTTGTCCCCGTTGATTTTGTTGTCTTGGATATTGAATGCAATGCATCTTGCCCCATTATATTGGGAAGACCTTTTCTTCGAACCGTTGGTGCTACTATTGATATGAAGGAAGGTAATATTAAATATCAATTTCCTCTCAAGAAAGGTATGGAACACTTCCCTAGAAAGAGAATGAAGTTACCTTATGATTCTATTATTAGAACAAATTATGATGTTGATGCTTCGTCTCTTGATAATACTTGATATACACTTTAGGCGCCTAGCTGAAAGGCGTTAAAGAAAAGCGCTTATGGGAGACAACCCATGTTTTTACTACAGTATTTTTGTTTTATATTTGAGTCTTGGAAGTTGTTTACTACTGTAGCAACCTCTCCTTATCTTAGTTTTATGTTTTGTTGTGCCAAGTAAAGTCTTTGATAGTAAAGTAAATACTAGATTTGGATTACTTGCACGTAAACTGCATTTCTTTGCTGTCACGAATCTGGGTCTAGTTCTCTGTAGGTAACTCAGAAAATTAAGCCAATTTACGTGAGTGATCCTCAGATATGTACGCAACTTTCATTCAATTTAGGCATTTTCATTTGAGCAAGTCTGGTTCCCTAATAAAATTCATCTTTACGGACTGTTCTGTTTTGACAGATTCTGCCTTTTATTTTGCATTGCCTCTTTTGCTATGTTGGATGAATTTCTTTGATCCATTAATGTCCAAGTAGCTTTATGCAATGTCCAGAAGTGTTAAGAATGATTGTGTCACATCTGAACATGTTAATTTTTATTGTGCACTAACCCTCTAATGAGTTGTTTCGAGTTTGGTGTGGAGGAAGTTTTCAAGGATCAAGAGAGGAGTATGATACAATATGATCAAGGAGAGTGAAAGCTCTAAGCTTGGGGATGCCCCGGTGGTTCACCCCTGCATATTCTAAGAAGACTCAAGCGTCTAAGCTTGGGGATGCCCAAGGCATCCCCTTCTTCATCGACAACATTATCAGGTTCCTCCCCTGAAACTATATTTTTATTCCGTCACATCTTATGCACTTTGCTTGGAGCGTCGGTTTGTTTTTGTTTTTGTTTTGTTTGAATAAAATGGATCCTAGCATTCACTTTATGGGAGAGAGACACGCTCCGCTGTAGCATATGGACAAGTATGTCCTTAGGCTCTACTCATAGTATTCATGGCGAAGTTTCTTCTTCGTTAAATTGTTATATGGTTGGAATTGGAAAATACTACATGTAGTGATTCTAAAATGTCTTGGATAATTTGATACTTGGCAATTTTTGTGCTCATGTTTAAGCTCTTGCATCATATACTTTGCACCCATTAATGAAGAAACACTTAGAGCTTGCTAATTTGGTTTGCATATTTGGTTTCTCTAGAGTCTAGATAATATCTAGTATTGAGTTTTGAACAACAAGGAAGACGGTGTAGAGTCTTATAATGTTTACAATATGTCTTTTATGTGAGTTTTGTTGTACCGTTCATCCTTGTGTTTGTTTCAAATAACCTTGCTAGCCTAAACCTTGTATCGAGAGGAAATACTTCTCATGCATCCAAAATCCTTGAGCCAACCACTATGCCATTTGTGTCCACCATACCTACCTACTACATGGTATTTATCCGCCATTCCAAAGTAAATTGCTTGAGTGCTACCTTTAAAATTCCATCATTCACCTTTGCAATATATAGCTCATGGGACAAATAGCTTAAAAACTATTGTGGTATTGAATATGTACTTATGCACTTTATCTCTTATTAAGTTGCTTGTTGTGCGATAACCATGCTTCCGGGGACGCCATCAACTATTCTTTGTTGAATATCATGTGAGTTGCTATGCATGTCCGTCTTGTCCGAAGTAAGAGAGATCTACCACCTTTATGGTTGGAGCATGCATATTGTTAGAGAAGAACATTGGGCCGCTAACTAAAGCCATGATTCATGGTGGAAGTTTCAGTTTTGGACATATATCCTCAATCTCATATGAGAATAATAATTGTTGCCACATGCTTATGCATTAAATAGGAGTCCATTATCTGGTTGTCCATGTTGTCCCGTAAGGATGTCTAAGTTGAGAATAATCAAAAGCGAGAAATCCAAAATGCGAGCTTTCTCCTTAGACCTTTGTACAGGCGGCATGGAGGTACCCCATTGTGACACTTGGTTAAAACATGTGCATTGCAATGATCCGGTAGTCCAAGCTAATTAGGACAAGGTGCGGGCACTATTAGTATACTATGCATGAGGCTTGCAACTTGTAAGATATAATTTACATAACTCATATGCTTTATTACTACCGTTGACAAAATTGTTTCATGTTTTCAAAATAAAAGCTCTAGCACAAATATAGCAATCGATGATTTCCTCTTTGAAGGACCATTCTTTTTACTTTTATGTTGAGTCAGTTCACCTATCTCTCTCCACCTCAAGAAGCAAACACTTGTGTGAACCGTGCATTGATTCCTACACACTTGCATATTGCACTTGTTATATTACTCTATGTTGACAATTATCCATGAGATATACATGTTACAAGTTGAAAGCAACCGCTGAAACTTAATCTTCCTTTGTGTTGCTTCAATACCTTTACTTTGATTTATTGCTTTATGAGTTAACTCTTATGCAAGACTTATTGATGCTTGTCTTGAAGTACTATTCATGAAAAGTCTTTGCTTTATGATTCACTTGTTTACTCATGTCATTACCATTGTTTTGATCGCTGCATTCATTACATATGTTTACAAATAGTATGATCAAGGTTATGATGGCATGTCACTTCGTAAATTATCTTTGTTATCGTTTTACCTCGCTCGGGACGAGCAGTAACTAAGCTTGGGGATGCTGATACGTCTCCGACGTATCGATAATTTCTTATGTTCCATGCCATATTATTGATGATACCTACATGTTTTATGCACACTTTATGTCTTATTCGTGCATTTTCTCGGAACTAACCTATTAACAAGATGCCGAAGAGCCGCTTGTCGTTTTCTGCTGTTTTTGGTTTCGAAATCCTAGTAACGAAATATTCTCGGAATTGGACGAAATCAAGACCCAGGGTCCTATTTTGCCACGAAGCTTCCGGAAGACCGAAGAGGAGTCGAAGTGGGGCCACGAGGGGCCGCCACCATAGGGCGGCGCGGCCCAGGTCTTGGCTGCGCCGACCTGTGGTGTGGGGCCCCCGTGTGGCCCCCCACGTTGCCCTTCCGCCTACTTAAAGCCTCCGTCGCGAAACCCCTGATGCGAAAAACCACGATACGGAAAACCTTACGAGACGCCGCCGCCGCCAATCCCATCTCGGGGATTCTGGAGATCTCCTCCGACACCCCGCCGGAGAGGGGATTCATCTCCCGGAGGACTCTACACCGCCATGGTCGCCTCCGGAGTGATGAGTGAGTAGTTCACCCCTGGACTATGGGTCCATAGCAGTAGCTAGATGGTTGTCTTCTCCTCATTGTGCTTCATTGTTGGATCTTGTGAGCTGCCTAACATGATCAAGATCATCTATCCGTAATACTATATGTTGTGTTTGTCGGGATCCGATGGATAGAGAATACCATGTTATGTTAATTATCAAGTTATTACATATGTGTTGTTTATGATCTTGCATGCTCTCCGTTATTAGTAGAGGCTCTGGCCAAGTTTTTGCTCTTAACTCCAAGAGGGAGTATTTATGCTCGATAGTGGGTCCATGCCTGCATTGACACCGGGACGATGGATGAGAAAGTTCTAAGGTTGTGTTGTGATGTTGCCACTAGGGATAAAACATTGATGCTATGTCTAAGGATGTAGTTATTGATTACATTACGCACCATACTTAATGCAATTGTCTCGTTGCTTTGCAACTTAATACCGGAAGGGGTTCGGATGATAACCTCGAAGGTGGACTTTTTAGGCATAGATGCAGTTGGATGGCGGTCTATGTACTTTGTCGTAATGCCCAATTAAATCTCACTATACTTATCATGACATGTATGTGCATTGTTATGCCCTCTCTATTTGTCAATTGCCCGACCGTAATTTGTTCACCCAACATGCTTTTATCTTATGGGAGAGACACCTCTAGTGAACTCGTGGACCCCGGTCCATTCTTTAATACCGAAATACAAATCTGCCGCAATACTTGTTTTATCGTTTTCTCGCAAATAATCATCATCCACACTATACATCTAATCCTTTGTTACAGCAAGCCGGTGAGATTGACAACCTCACTCGTTTCGTTGGGGCAAAGTACTTTGGTTGTGTTGTGCAGGTTCCACGTTGGCGCCGGAATCTCCGGTGTTGCGCCGCACTACATCCCGCCGCCATCAACCTTCAACGTGCTTCTTGGCTCCTCCTGGTTCGATAAACCTTGGTTTCTTTCTGAGGGAAAACTTGCTGCTGTGCGCATCATACCTTCCTCTTGGGGTTCCCAACGAACGTGTGAAATACACGCCATCAACATGTTAGCTGCATCCTTCTTCTTCTGTCTACATTCTGGGCGGTTGCCGATTGTAGGCAATCGGCTCATTCCTGAATCCCAGCAGTGCCTGAAGAAGGGACAGTCCCAGTGCCTATCCATGTCGTCTTGCTCTCTTGGCTTTTCCTTGGCGTGGCGCTCATATCTCTCCTCGTCGCGATCATGCCGACGATATCTCCTGGCGTCCCTAGCCAGACGATCTCTTTCGTCATCGTTGTCGTATCGTCGGCGTTGGTCGTACTGACTCACGTATTTGTTGAGGAGGTGATCAGAGAGAGGTCGCTGATATCTCACATTCTTCACTTCTCCCTCCGTGATGTAGCGCTTGCCATCATGCCGGGGCCGATCGCATGGAACGGCTTCCTCTTTGTCGTTGTCATGAGAGCAGCTGCCCTCGTCTCTATCCTTACCAGGGTGGTGCCCAGGTCCTACCATGTTGATGTTGAATGAGAAACCTGGCCGGCACCTCCCAGGGTAAGTGCACTCCACCATGTTAACGGCGGGGAAGGGGTGCGTGTCGACTTTCATGGCGTATTGGCTGAAAATTAGACGCCCTTGTTCTATCGCCATTTGGATCCGCCGACGCCGGACCCGCAGTCGTTGGTGGTATGGGTGAACGTGTTATGCCACTTGCGGTATGGCTTTCCGTTCAGCTCCTGAGCCGTGGGGATTTTGTGGCCTTCGGGTACCTTTAGCTGCTTCTCCTTAAGTAAGAGGTCGAAAATTTGCTCAGCCTTGGTCACGTCGAAGTCAAACCCTCTTGGAGGACCTTGTGGCTTAACCCACTTGCAGGACACGGGGCTTGCCCCCCGAGTCCATTCAGCCACTGCTACCTCTTGATCTCCCGCAGAGCCTTCATCTTCATCTGCCTCAACCAGGATCACCGCACGCTTGAATTTATCCTGGTATACCTCTGGGTGGCGCTGCTCATATAATGACAGCCTTCGCACCATGTGCGCCGGTGAAGGGTAGTCTCGCTTGGGAGGCCACATCTTTGATCGGTGATGCGAGACCCACCACCGCCAACTCGATCGCTTCTTTTTCGGTCACACGAGCCGAATAGCATCGGTTCCTAACGGTCCCGAAGCGCCGGATATATTCTCGACACTCGTTTCTCCGCGCTTCCGTCGTACTTGTGCTAGATCGGCAATGCCAGCCTCGGAAGCCTCCGAGTGATACCGCATGTGGAACTGCTCTTCCAACTCGCTTCCAAGTCCGGATTGAGTCCGGTGGCAGCGATGTGTACCACCCGAAAACCGATCCCGTGAGGGACCGTGCGAAGAACCTCACACGCAGCTCATCTGATGCTGAGATCGTGCCCAGCTGTGCCAAATATCGGCTCACATGCTCGATTGAGCTGGAACCATCTGATCCACTAAACTTGGAGAATTCAGGGAGCCGATATTTGGGTGGTTGATACGTCTCCGACGTATCGATAATTTCTTATGTTCCATGCCACATTATTGATGATATCTACATGTTTTATGCACACTTTATGTCATATTCGTGCATTTTCTAGAACTAACCTATTAACAAGATGCCGAAGAGCCGCTTGCTCGTTTTCTGCTGTTTTTGGTTTCGAAATCCTAGTAACGAAATATTCTCGAATTGGACGAAATCAAAGCCCAGGGTCCTATTTTGCCACGAAGCTTCCGAAGACCGAAAGGGATACGAAGTGGGGCGACGAGGCGCCGCCACCATAGGGCCGCGCGGCCGGAGGGGGCCCGCGCCGCCCTATGGTGTGGGCCCCTCGTCGGCCCTCCGACTCTGCCCTCCCGCCTACTTATAGCCTCCGTCGCGAAACCCCTGATGCGAAAAACCACGATACGGAAAACCTCATCGAGACGCCGCCGCCGCCAATCCCATCTCGGGGGATTCTGGAGATCTCCTCCGGCACCCTACCGGAGAGGGGATTCATCTCCCGGAGGACTCTTCACCGCCATGGTCGCCTCCGGAGTGATGAGTGAGTAGTTCACCCCTGGACTATGGGTCCATAGCCGTAGCTAGATGGTTGTCTTCTCCTCATTGTGCTTCATTGTTGGATCTTGTGAGCTGCCTAACATGATCAAGATCATCTATCTGTAATGCTATATGTTGTGTTTGTCGGGATCCGATGGATAGAGAATACCATGTTATGTTAATTATCAAGTTATTACCTATGTGTTGTTTATGATCTTGCATGCTCTCCGTTATTAGTAGAGGCTCGGCCAAGTTTTTGCTCTTAACTCCAAGAGGGAGTATTTATGCTCGATAGTGGGTTCATGCCTCGCATTGACACCGGGACGATGACAGAAAGTTCTAAGGTTGTGTTGTGCTGTTGCCACTAGGGATAAAACATTGATGCTATGTCTAAGGATGTAGTTGTTGATTACATTACGCACCATACTTAATGCAATTGTCTCGTTGCTCGCAACTTAATACCGGAAGGGGTTTGGATGATAACCTGAAGGTGGACTTTTTAGGCATAGATGCGGTTGGATGGCGGTCTATGTACTTTGTCGTAATGCCCAATTAAATCTCACTGTACTTATCATGACATGTATGTGCATTGTTATGCCCTCTCTATTTGTCAATTGCCCGACTGTAATTTGTTCACCCAACATGCTTTTATCTTATGGGAGAGACACCTCTAGTGAACTGTGGACCCAAGTCCATTCTTTTATACTGAAATACAAATCTGCTGCAATACTTGTTCTTTACCGTTTTCTCTGCAAACAATCATCTTCCACACAATACGGTTAATCCTTTGTTACAGCAAGCCGGTGAGATTGACAACCTCACTGTTTCGTTGGGGCAAAGTACTTTGGTTGTGTTGTGCAGGTTCCGCGTTGGCGCCGGAATCTCTGGTGTTGCGCCGCACTACATCCCGCCGCCATCAACCTTCAACGTGCTTCTTGACTCCTACTGGTTCGATTAAACCTTGGTTTCTAATCGAGGTAAACTTGCCGCTGTGCGCATCACACCTTCCTCTTGGGGTTCCCAACGGACGTGTCAATTACACGCATCAAGCAAATTTCCGGCGCCGTTGCCGGGGAGATCAAGACACGCCGCAAGGGGAGTCTCCACTTCCCAATCTCTTTACTTTGTTTTTGTCTTGCTTTATTTTATTTACTACTTTGTTTGCTGCATTATATCAAAACACAAAAAAATTAGTTGCTAGTTTTACTTTATTTACTGTCTTGTTTGCTATATCAAAAACACACAAAAAATTAGTTACTTGCATTTACTTTATCTAGTTTGTTTTATTTACTACTGCTAAAATGGCCACCCCTGAAAATACTAAGTTGTGTGACTTCACTAGCACAAATAATAATGATTTCTTATGCACACCTATTGCTCCACCTGCTACTACAAGCAGAATTCTTTGAAATTAAACCCGCTTTACTCGAATCTTGTTATGCGAGAGCAATTTTCTCGGTGTTAGTTCCGATGATGCTGCTGCCCATCTCAATAATTTTGTTGAATTGTGTGAAATGCAAAAGTATAAAGATGTAGATGGTGACATTATAAAATTAAAATTGTTTCCTTTCTCATTAAGAGGAAGAGCTAAAGATTGGTTGCTATCTCTCGCCTAAGAATAGTATTGATTCATGGACTAAATGCAAGGATGCTTTTATTGGTAGATATTATCCCCCTGCTAAAATTATATCTTTGAGGAGTAGCATAATGAATTTTAAACAATTGGATAATGAACATGTTGCTCAAGCTTGGGAAAGAATGAAATCTTTGGTTAAAAATTGCCCAACCCATGGATCGACTACTTGGATGATCATCCAAACCTTCTATGCAGGACTAAATTTTTCTTCGCGGAATTTATTGGATTCAGCTACTGGAGGTACCTTTATGTCCATCACTCTTGGTGAAGCAACAAAGCTTCTTGATAATATGATGGTTAATTACTCTGAATGGCACACGGAAATAGCTCCACAAGGTAAGAAGGTAAATTCTGTTGAAGAATCCTCTTCCTTGAATGATAAGGTTGATGCTATTATGTCTATGCTTGTGAATGATAGGACTAATGTTGATCCTAATAATGTTCCGTTAGCTTCATTGGTTGCCCAAGGAGAACATGTTGATGTAAACTTCATTAAAAATAATAATTTCAACAACAATGCTTATCGGAACAATTCTAGTAATAACTATAGGCCATATCCTTATAATAATGGTAACGGTTATGCTAATTCTTATGGGAATTCTTACAACAATAATAGGAATACACCCCCTGGACTTGAAGCTATGCTTAAAGAATTTATTAGTACACAAACTGCCTTTAACAAATCTGTTGAGAAAAAGCTCAATAAAATTGATATTCTCGCTTCTAAAGTTGATAGTCTTGCTTCTGATGTTGATCTTTTGAAATCGAAAGTTATGCCTAATAGGGATATTGAAAATAAAATTGTTACTACAGCAAATGCCATCCAAGTTAGAATTAATGAGAATATAAGATTAATGGCTGAATCGCGTGCTAGGTGGGATAGAGAAGAAAATGAAAAACTAGCTAAAGAGAAAAATGTAGCTAAAGTTTGGACTATTACCACCACTAGCAATGCTAATGATTCACATGTTGCTGCACCTCCTACTATTAATGGTAAAATAATTGGTGTTGGCAATGTTTCTACTCCTAGTGCAAAGCGCGCAAAATTACCTCGAAACCGCTAAAACCGCTGAAACCGCTCGTGATAAACCGCTGAAATTTTTTCCAACCTTGGGGATGATAATTCCATTGCTTTAGATTGTAATGATTTAGATTTTGATGATTGCCACATCTCTGAAGTTATAAAGTTCTTACAAAAACTTGCTAAAAGTCCCAATGCTAGCGCTCGTAAACTTGGCTTTCACAAAACATATTACAAATGCTCTCATAAAAGCTAGAGAAGAGAAACTAAAACTTGAAACTTCTATTCCTAGAAAGCTAGAGGATGGTTGGGAGCCCATCATTAAAATGAGGGTCAATGATTTTGATTGTAATGCTTTATGTGATCTTGGTGCAAGTATTTCTGTTATGCCTAAGAAAGTCTATGATATGCTTGACTTGCCACCATTGAAAAACTCGTTATTTGGATGTTAATCTCGCTGATAATGCTAAAAAGAAACCTTTGGGGAGAGTTGATAATGTTCATATTATGGTTAACAATAACCTTGTCCCCGTTGATTTTGTTGTCTTGGATATTGAATGCAATGCATCTTGCCCCATTATATTGGGAAGACCTTTTCTTCGAACCGTTGGTGCTACTATTGATATGAAGGAAGGTAATATTAAATATCAATTTCCTCTCAAGAAAGGTATGGAACACTTCCCTAGAAAGAGAATGAAGTTACCTTATGATTCTATTATTAGAACAAATTATGATGTTGATGCTTCGTCTCTTGATGTTACTTGATATACACTTTCTGCGCCTAGCCGAAAGGCGTTAAAGAAAAGCGCTTATGGGAGACAACCCATGTTTTTACTACAGTATTTTTGTTTTATATTTGAGTCTTGGAAGTTGTTTACTACTGTAGCAACCTCTCCTTATCTTAGTTTTATGTTTTTTTGTGCCAAGTAAAGTCTTTGATAGTAAAGTAAATACTAGATTTGGATTATCGCGTAGAAACAGATTTCTTTGTCTGTCACGAATCTGGGTCTAATTCTCTGTAGGTAACTCAGAAAATTAAGCCAATTTACGTGAGTGATCCTCAGATATGTACGCAACTTTCATTAAATTTGGGCATTTTCATTTGAGCAAGTCTGGTGCCCTAATAAAATCCATCTTTACGGACTCGTTCTGTTTTGACAGATTCTGCCTTTTATTTCGCATTGCCTCTTTTGCTATGTTGGATGAATTTCTTTGATCCATTAATGTCCAAGTAGCTTTATGCAATGTCCAGAAGTGTTAAGAATGATTGTGTCACCTCTGAACATTTGAATTTTTATTGTGCACTAACCCTCTAATGAGTTGTTTCGAGTTTGGTGTGGAGGAAGTTTTCAAGGATCAAGAGAGGAGTATGATACAATATGATCAAGGAGAGTGAAAGCTCTAAGCTTGGGGATGCCCCGGTGGTTCACCCCTGCATATTCTAAGAAGACTCAAGCTGTCTAAGCTTGGGGATGCCCAAGGCATCCCCTTCTTCATCGACAACATTATCAGGTTCCTCCCCCGAAACTATATTTTTATTCCGTCACATCTTATGCACTTTGCTTGGAGCGTCGGTTTGTTTTTGTTTTTGTTTTGTTTGAATAAAATGGATCCTAGCATTCACTTTGTGGGAGAGAGACACGCTCCGCTGTAGCATATGGACAAGTATGTCCTTAGGCTCTACTCATAGTATTCATGGCGAAGTTTCTTCTTCGTTAAATTGTTATATGGTTAGAATTGGAAAATACTACATGTAGTAATTCTAAAATGTATTGGATAATTTGATACTTGGCAATTGTTGTGCTCATGTTTAAGCTCTTGCATCATATACTTTGCACCCATTAATGAAGAAACACTTAGAGCTTGCTAATTTGGTTTGCATATTTGGTTTCTCTAGAGTCTAGATAATATCTAGTATTGAGTTTTGAACAACAAGGAAGACGGTGTAGAGTCTTATAATGTTTACAATATGTCTTTTATGTGAGTTTTTTTGTACCGTTCATCCTTGTGTTTGTTTCAAATAACCTTGCTAGCCTAAACCTTGTATCGAGAGGAAATACTTCTCATGCATCCAAAATCCTTGAGCCAACCACTATGCCATTTGTGTCCACCATACCTACCTACTACATGGTATTTATCCGCCATTCCAAAGTAAATTGCTTGAGTGCTACCTTTAAAATTCCATCATTCACCTTTGCAATATATAGCTCATGGGACAAATAGCTTAAAAACTATTGTGGTATTGAATATGTACTTATGCACTTTATCTCTTATTAAGTTGCTTGTTGTGCGATAACCATGCTTCCGGGGACGCCATCAACTATTCTTTGTTGAATATCATGTGAGTTGCTATGCATGTCCGTCTTGTCTGAAGTAAGAGAGATCTACCACCTTTATGGTTGGAGCATGCATATTGTTAGAGAAGAACATTGGGCCGCTAACTAAAGCCATGATTCATGGTGGAAGTTTCAGTTTTGGACATATATCCTCAATCTCATATGAGAATAATAATTGTTGCCACATGCTTATGCATTAAAGAGGAGTCCATTATCTCGTTGTCCATGTTGTCCCGTAAAGATGTCTAAGTTGAGAATAATCAAAAGCGAGAAATCCAAAATGCGAGCTTTCTCCTTAGACCTTTGTACAAGCGGCATGGAGGTACCCCATTGTGACACTTGGTTAAAACATGTGCATTGCAATGATCCGGTAGTCCAAGCTAATTAGGACAAGGTGCGGGCACTATTAGTATACTATGCATGAGGCTTGCAACTTGTAAGATATAATTTACATAACTCATATGCTTTATTACTACCGTTGACAAAATTGTTTCATGTTTTCAAAATAAAAGCTCTAGCACAAATATAGCAATCGATGCTTTCCTCTTTGAAGGACCATTCTTTTTTACTTTTATGTTGAGTCAGTTTACCTATCTCTCTCCACCTCAAGAAGCAAACACTTGTGTGAACTCGTGCATTGATTCCTACATACTTGCATATTGCACTTGTTATATTACTCTATGTTGACAATTATCCATGAGATATACATGTTACAAGTTGAAAGCAACCGCTGAAACTTAATCTTCCTTTGTGTTGCTTCAATACCTTTACTTTGATTTATTGCTTTATGAGTTAACTCTTATGCAAGACTTATTGATGCTTGTCTTGAAGTACTATTCATGAAAAGTCTTTGCTTTATGATTCACTTGTTTACTCATGTCATTACCATTGTTTTGCTCGCTGCATTCATTACATATGTTTACAAATAGTATGATCAAGGTTATGATGGCATGTCACTTCGTAAATTATCTTTGTTATCGTTTTACCTCGCTCGGGACGAGCGGAACTAAGCTTGGGGATGCTGATACGTCTCCGACGTATCGATAATTTCTTATGTTCCATGCCACATTATTGATGATATCTACATGTTTTATGCACACTTTATGTCATATTCGTGCATTTTCCGGAACTAACCTATTAACAAGATGCCGAAGAGCCGATTGTCGTTTTCTGTCGTTTTTGGTTTCGTAAATCCTAGTAACGAAATATTCTCGAATTGGACGAAATCAAAGCCCGGGGTCCTATTTTGCCACGAAGCTTCCGGAAGACCGAAAGGGATACGAAGTGGGGCGACGAGGCGCCGCCACCATAGGGCCGCGCGACCGCGAGGGGGCCCGCGCCGCCCTATGGTGTGGGCCCCTCGTCAGCCCTCCGACTCTGCCCTTCCGCCTACTTATAGCCTCCGTCGCGAAACCCCCGATGCGAAAAACCACGATACGGAAAACCTTACTGAGACGCCGCCGCCGCCAATCCCATCTCGGGGGATTCTGGAGATCTCCTCCGGCACCCTGCCGGAGAGGGGATTCATCTCCCGGAGGACTCTTCACCGCCATGGTCGCCTCCGGAGTGATGAGTGAGTAGTTCACCCCCGGACTATGGGTCCATAGCAGTAGCTAGATGGTTGTCTTCTCCTCATTGTGCTTCATTGTTGGATCTTGTGAGCTGCCTAACATGATCAAGATCATCTATCCGTAATGCTATATGTTGTGTTTGTCGGGATCCGATGGATAGAGAATACCATGTTATGTTAATTATCAAGTTATTACCTATGTGTTGTTTATGATCTTGCATGCTCTCCGTTATTAGTAGAGGCTCTGGCCAAGTTTTTGCTCTTAACTCCAAGAGGGAGTATTTATGCTCGATAGTGGGTTCATGCCCGCATTGACACCGGGACGATGACTGAAAGTTCTAAGGTTGTGTTGTGCTCGTTGCCACTAGGGATAAAACATTGATGCTATGTCTAAGGATGTAGTTGTTGATTACATTACGCACCATACTTAATGCAATTGTCTGTTGCTCTGCAACTTAATACCGGAAGGGGTTCGGATGATAACCTCGAAGGTGGACTTTTTAGGCATAGATGCAGCTTGGATGGCGATCTATGTACTTTGTCGTAATGCCCAATTAAATCTCACTGTACTTATCATGACATGTATGTGCATTGTTATGCCCTCTCTATTTGTCAATTGCCCGACCGTAATTTGTTCACCCAACATGCTTTTATCTTATGGGAGAGACACCTCTAGTGAACCGTGGACCCCGGTCCATTCTTTTATACCGAAATACAAATCTGCTCGCAATACTTGTTCTTTACTCGTTTTCTCCGCAAACAATCATCTTCCACACAATACGGTTAATCCTTTGTTACAGCAAGCCGGTGAGATTGACAACCTCACTCGTTTCGTTGGGGCAAAGTACTTTGGTTGTGTTGTGCAGGTTCCGCGTTGGCGCCGGAATCTCCGGTGTTGCGCCGCACTACATCCCGCCGCC
This sequence comes from Lolium rigidum, assembly GCF_022539505.1. Classification (NCBI taxonomy): domain Eukaryota; kingdom Viridiplantae; phylum Streptophyta; class Magnoliopsida; order Poales; family Poaceae; genus Lolium; species Lolium rigidum. The sequence continues at coordinate 200,562,274 of NC_061514.1, read as the reverse complement.
ATCAACCTTCAACGTGCTTCTTGACTCCTACTGGTTCGATTAAACCTTGGTTTCTAACTGAGGGAAACTTGCCGCTGTGCGCATCACACCTTCCTCTTGGGGTTCCCAACGAACGTGTCAATTACACGCATCGGTGGTAGCGGGATCAACTCGTACTCGTTGGGGTACGGCTTGGAATAGCCGATTGCCCTCCTTTTCGGCACCATGCCGAACTGGTCTCTCAAGATTGTACTGATTTGATCCGCGGTGCTGGCTGCAGGAGTCGAACTGTGAAGATTCGCTGGAGTTGCATACTTAGCCAGCCACGCTTGCTTCTCAAGCTCTGAGCCAACTGCAGGAGTTGGGCTCTGGAGGTTCGTCGGAGTGGCATACTTAGCTAGCCACGTTTGCTTCTCAAGATCTGTTCCCGACGTTCCTCCCGCTGTTCCGAAGTCCCTCGCTGTTGCGGCTCGGTTCGTGAGTGCCCGAGCTATCGCGGTCCGGCACGTATGTGCACGTGTATCCGTGAGGGATCTCCTTAGGCGCCTCACACAAGAACTGGTAATCACTAGGGTCACCACCGATCTTGTAGACGACGTATGCCGGTGAACTCGGCACTTCTGGTGCTGCAAATGCGAATGGCAGCGGTGGTCGGGACTGGAGTGGCATCTCTCCTTGGTGAGTCCCTAGAGCTGGTCCTGACGGAGAGTACTGATGCCTCATGATTTCCTGGATCACTCGAAGAGCTACACGCTCCAAAGTGTTCACCAGGCTCTCAGAATGGCGGTGCAGCGAATGAGCCACCATGAAATTAATCTCCTGACGCAGAGACCTGGTGCGTTCTTCTGACGGGGCGGACAGGTCCACTCCATCGAGCGCGCCTTCAGGTGAGAACCCTTTCCACCTGATGCCGTGTGAGCGGGTTCTCTGGAAAGAGCCGATGAGGTCGGCTTCGAGGATAGCTTTGACCTCGTCATACTTCTTCTTGAGCTCCTCAGTCAGATCTTCGTACGTGACCGGAGTACCTTCCGCCATCTCAGATGTAGATGGCGATGCGGCTTGGTGTCGAAGACGGTCCCACCGGGCGTGCCGAATGTGTTGCGGTCGAAACCCACCGGCGAGCAGCGACGGGCAACACAAGAGAGCCGGGAGGCTCCCAGGACTCGCGGCTGGCCCCGGTCCCTCGAGCGACGGCCCGCAAAGACTCGGCACGCACGTCCGATGCTGGTGCAAGGGCGTGCCACCTGACCTATACCTGGTCAGGAAGGTGATGGATTTGCTTTGCTTGGTTTCCTGCATGGCATACACGTAAACATTAAATACGAGCCTCGATCGGCTCTCAGGTTGTCCTGTGAATTGGCTCAAAGAGCTGATCCACCCATGATTCGTACGAGGTGTACGATCACATGGTGGTCCTGCTTGATCAATATGAAGCTAAAACGATCTACTACGATTTAGGGTTTTCACCACATAATCGGAACATCCTACGCGTGATTGAGCCTGGCGGCCACGCACGGTGATCATAAACCGACCCTAGACAAGGTCTAAAAACCAACATGAAGTTGATCCCCGGAACATCCTGTCTAGGGCTAGCAAACTACACCCTACGCGCCACTGGATCCTTCAACCCGTTTGTAAGGCCTAACTATGCAGATATTAAACTAATCCTTGAAGAACAAGGAGCAATCATAACGGATCGGATCTACTAAATAACGATCAAGCGAGGTGCCGCCCTTACACCTAAGATAGGTGTAAGGGTGGCTAGACGTCTAAGGGTTGCACGAACGAAAGCATATGATATGATGAAACAATGCTAACCCTAACACATCTATGATAACTACGTTGCTCGCCATCAACAAGGCTTCAGCACGAGCAACGCATGAACAGCGAATAAACGTGTACTCGCCTAGATCGCAAGATGCGATCTAGGCAGCATGATGCTTACCCGGAAGAAACCCTCGAGACAAGGGAGTTGGCGATGCGCCTAGATTGGTTTGTGGTGAACGTGATTGTTGTTTATTTCAGAAACCCTAGATACATATTTATAGTCCGTAGACTTTCTAACGTGGGAAGAATCCCAACCGTGCACGAGTCAAATTCTATCTAATCGACACGTATCCTACTATATTTACAGATACACGGGCAAACTAGCCCAATCTTTGTATACAAGGCCGATTCATGTATTTCTTCCATGTATATTCTTCAAGCCCATCTTTAATCGCGGCCCACCTCTGATCCGGTCAAATTCTGGTGATAACAGAAGCTTAACATGGTATCAGAGCCCCAGGTCTCGAGTTCAAATCCTGGCTTTCCCAATTTATTCTAAAAATTATCTCCTCTCCCCGCAGCCTCCTGCCGTATGGGCGATCAGCCGAAATTTCTGCGGTCAGCGATAAACAAAAGTGGTAAGTGTCTCAATCCTACATCAGTTATAACAACTTCTTTCTCTTCAAAATTATCAAGAATTGTCGAGTCCTATATCATGGAGGAGCAAGAAGAGTTTTCCTAGATGTTTAGCTTTTTCAGGCGAGGAAAACCCTTGTAATCAGTCTACAGTAAAGAAGCTCAGAGAAGAGCGGGAAGATCAAAATTGCTCCTTCTCACTGCAACAACTTCTTTCCCTTGAAAATTACCATGAATTGTCGAGTTCTATATCATCTGCAATAGAAACCGACTTCCGAATTAGTTTCATGCAAAGGAAGAATTTTCTTAGATGTTTTATATATATCAGATCCTTAGATGCTCGAGTAAGCATGTATTTCTTTTCATTGATATGTCAGCTGGCTATATTGAAATACATGATTTCAATATGTTGTTAGTTTTTCCTAGATGCTTCTCTTTTCCCAGACTAAAATAGAACTTGATACATGTGAATCTGAATGTGGTAGTAATCAATGTGTTGTTAGTTTTTTCTAGATGCTTCTCTTTTTAGTCTGAAACATCTTCATCGCAGGTGGCAGGAGGAGCAGATTTATCGGTTTTATTCTGGTACATGTATACTCGGTTTCCTCGCATCCTATCTCTACTACTTATAAAGACGCGAAGTTGTGTTGGAAAATTGAATCTGCACCGTCCACTGCGTAGATCTCACGGTCTACAATCTTCTGTTCTCCCTCCCTCAATTACCAGACCACGCACGCCTAAACAATCGTGTTGTCGCTGTGCCGCACGTCATCTCTATCTCTATCTCTACTACTTATAAAGACGCGAAGTTGTGTTGGAAAATTGAATCTGCACCGTCCACTGTGTAGATCTCACGGTCTACAATCTTCTGTTCTCCCTCCCTCAATTACCAGACCACGCGCGCCTAAACAATCGTGGTGTCGCTGTGCCGCACGTCATTGGATTAGATCCAAAAGTTACGCCACAAACCGCCCCTCACGCGCATCACTCCTCCGACCTAGGCCTGGATGCCACCATCCTCCTCATGAAGAAAATCTAGCCGTCGGAGATCCGCTCGATCCGGCATGCACGCCGCACGCGTCCGCCACATGCTCCACTCTGCGGCCATCGTCGCTCGCTGAAGGAGGCCGCCGCCGAGGCCAACCGTCTTCGGCACGTAGAACCCGTGTCGCCGCCACCATGGAGACGCAAGCATCGCTGAGTATTGATGCAGGATAGCCCTACTCTTCTGTGTCGATGCATTACCTGGACGCAGAGAATCGCCAAGGAAAAGGCGCCCAGGCCAGATTTCAGGTTTGCCTCATCTCTTTGATGCAAATTTTGTCATGCTAATTTTGGGTTTAGGCTACATTTTTCAGGCACATGATACGTAGATAAATACATTGAGATGATATTAATACGACAGTGAATTTTATGATTGGTAGATATTAGGCACGAAACTGAGAATGATATGTTGATTCTTTTTTAGCTATTGAAATGAAATAATCCCCACGCTATTAAATTCAGACATGTGAATGCTAGCCTTTGGCTTATAATTAAATTCTGACATCTGAATGCTAGCCTTTGGCTTATAATTTGGCAAATGCAACATGTTTTCATTCTTGGATACTTACTATGGTGCTTTGTTATTTCAATACATGTGTCGTGCTGGTTCTTGGGAGCAGGGGCCGTGCATTTTCCAGTTTTCTTTTATAGAAAATGTAGTTGAAAGAGCAAGATCCATATCCCGTGTTTTGTGTGTTTGATGATAACACTTGAATGAATTTTAACCGTGCACAAAGATTGTCTTTGATAGATTTGCAAGCGTACGGTACCCTCGCTGAACACATTATGATCGGAGGACTGAAGCATAACTCTTAGGTTTTCTGGTTTTACGTGTGTGTCGCGAGGTGACATGGTTGGAGAGGAAAAGAGGAGAAAGTAGTTTTTATCAGACCGGTACTACCGGTACCAGTAGCGGTAGTACCGCAACCCCTACTGGTACCGCCCAACGGTACCGCTCTGGTGATTTGCACTGAGAATGTCCCACAGAACAAGTTACGGTACCTTTGCGGTACCTTGAGCGGTAGTACCGCTTGCGAGCGGTAGTGATACGTCCCAAACGTATCTATAATTTCTTATGTTCCATGCTACTTTTATGATGATACTTACATGTTTTATACACACTTCACATCGTTTTGATGCGTTTTCCGGAACTAACCTATTGACGAGATGCCAAAGTGCCAGTTCATGTTTTCTGCTGTTTTTGGTTTCAGAAATCCTAGAAAGGAAATATTTTCGGAATCGGACGAAATCAACGCCCAACATCCTATTTTTCCCGGAAGGTTCCAGAGCATCGAAGAAGTACCGGAGAGGAGCCAGGGGGGGCCACACGCCAGGGCGGCGCGACCAAGGGGTGGGGCGCGCCCCCCTAGTGTGTGGGCCCACTAGGCCCCCTCCGAGGCTGCCCTTCCGCCTACTTAAGGTCTCCGTCGCGAAAACCCTATCACGATTGACGAAACCCGAGAAAACCTTCCAGAACCGCCGCCATCGCGAAACTCCAATTCGGGGACAGAAGTCTCTGTTCCGGCACCCTGCCGGGACGGGGAATTGCCCCCGGAGTCATCTCCACCGCCGTCTCCACCGCCATCTTCACCGCCATCACTGTCTCCATGATGAGGAGGGAGTAATTCACCCCCGAGGCTGAGGGCTCTGCTGTACCTATGTGGTTCATCTCTCTCTTTGTGATCTAGTTGAATATCATCTATGTGCTACTCTAGTAATGTTATTAAAGTATTCTACTCGTCCTCCATGGTGTAATGGTGACAGTGTGTGCATCGTGTAGTACTTGGCGTAGTTTATGATTGTGATCTCTTGTAGATTATGAAGTTAACTATTACTATGATGGTATTGATGCAATTTATTCCCCTTTCATAGTCCGTCAGGTGACGGTGTGCATGCTATGTTAGTTCTCGGTGTGATTGCGTTGGTTTATCATGCACTCTAAGGTTATTTAAATATGAACATTGAATGTTGTGGAGCTTGTTAACTCCGGCATTGAGGTGCTCTCGTAGCCCTACGCAATTAGTGGTGTTCATCATCCAACAAAAGAGTGTAGAGTGGTTTTATTATGTGATCAATGTTGAGAGTGTCCACTAGTGAAAGTATGATCCCTAGGCCTTGTTTCCAAACATCGAATCTCCGTTTATTTATCGTTCTGTTGCATGTTTACTCGCTGCCATATTTTATTCAGATTGTTATTACCACTCATATACATACATACTACTTGTATTTCACTATCTCTTCGTCGAACTAGTGCACCTATACATCCGACAAGTGTATTAGGTGTGTTGGGGACACAAGAGACTTCTTGTATCGTGATTGCGGGGTTGCTTGAGAGGGATATCTTTGACCTCTTCCTCCCCGAGTTTGATAAACCTTGGGCAATCCACTTAAGGGAAACTTGCTCGCTGTTCTACAAACCTCTGCTCTTGGAGGCCCAACACTGTCTACAAGAATAGAAGCACCCGTAGACATCAAGCACTTTTACGGCGCCGTTGCCTGGGAGGAAAGGTAAAAGGCACTCATACTCCGGTCCCAGGTAACTAAGTACTTTTCTGGCGCCATTGTGTGAGTGTTCGAAGCTATTTCCTTTAGATCCTGCAATTGCATCTTTTTGTTTCTTGTTTACACTAGTTAGGCATAATGGAAAACAACAATGAGCTTTTTAATCTATTTCCTGAGTTAAGATATGAATTGTTCGATGCGAAAATTAAAAAACCTATGGAACCTTATCTGCATGATAGTAGCAATGTTATTAGTATGAATGCAATTACTGCTAATGCTATGGAAAATTCTAAGCTTGGGGAAGCTAGTTTATATAAAAATAATCTTTTTTGCTCCTCAGCTTTGGAAGAAATATTTTGCTCTGATAATACTTTATCTCCCATATGCGATAACTCAAATGATGCTTCTGATATTTTAAATCCACCTGCTGAAAGTATCCCGTATAAAATACCTATGAAAATGACTGAACGTGTTATGGATAACCGCTATGAAGGGGATGGAATTGTCCATCCTGGAGATCATTTACTGTTTTTGCATGAATTATGCGGGTTATTCAAGTGTGCAGGTATCTCTATGGATGAAGTGAAGAAGAAACTATTCTCTATGTCGTTGTCTGGTAAAGCGGCGCATTGGTACAAACTGCTGAAGGATGGGCATTCTCTTGATTGGAAGGATATTGTGCCTCTATTTTACTCTAAATTCTATCCTCCAAGTGAAATTCACAAAGATCGGAATCGCATATATAATTTCTGGCCTCATGATGGAGAGAGTATTGCCCAAGCATGGGGGAGATTGAAGTATTTAATGCTCAAATGCCCCAATCATGAGCTTCCTAGTAATATCATCATTGATAATTTCTATGCAAGACTTTCTTTTCAGGATAAAACCTTGCTGGACACGCAAAGAAGAAGAGGTTAAAAGGGACCTTCTTGATCGGATTCAGGAGAATACTGAAGGATGGGAGAACAACAAAGGTAAAGAGTCAGGTATAAATTATGATTATGAATGCATTGAAACTTTTATGGATACTCGATAAAATTCGAAATATGAGTGCTACTTATGGTCTTGACTCTCAAGTTGTTGCAAATCTTTATAAAGCTTTTGCCTCTCATTTTGAATTACCTAAGAAGAATTTTGATAAGTATCATGAACCTTTTTAAAGATGCTTGCATGAAGGATGAAATTGTTGTTAATGATTGCAATAAACAGGCTCAAACTCCTAAGAATGCTATTTCCTATAAGCATGTTAATTTTTGTGGAGTGCATAGACCTTGTGGAATTAATCAAATCGAAGATGAATATTGTATCCACCATATTAATGAAAAAACTAGAAAGTGGTCTAGGGCTCTAGATGATCTTGGTAAAAAAGTTTGTGCCAGCTATCCTTTTATTTGTGAACTTTGTCATGAAGTGGGTCATTTTAATTTTCAATGCTCCTCCTATGATAATTCGCACCCCATGAGTGCTGCAAATTTGTATTGTGTTGATGAAATTACTCCTAATCAGCATGATGAACTTACTCTATTCTTGTGGTGTGAAGAGTTATCGAGAAAAATCTCTTTGTTACATATGAGTGATCTTGATATTGATGATGTCCTGCGTGGGTGTTTTTCTTATTGCATTGATAATGGCCATACAAATACTTACATACAAAATATTTTAGAAGATGACACTTCGCCAAAATATGATAGGACCGCTGTGTGTTTTGAACTTATTAATGAAAAGGAGGAATCCTCCCAAGTTTCTTCTATTGTTTCTGGAAACAAATCGAGGTTATGCGGAGGAGCCCCTCATCAAGCCTCTCCCTGCTAAAGAAGGTGACGAGGAGAAGGAAAAGAAGAAGAAGAAGGGAACGAAGAAGAAGAAGAAGGGAAATAAAAAGAAAGAGGTAACGGCATATCCCCGCGTGTATGAGATAACGATAGGTAACCGTAAGTATGTTGCTCCTAATGATTATTTTGATGATGAATCTGAGTACAATGATCTTCCTATGCCCTTTACCTATATTAGTGATTATGATTTAGAAGAGCATACTACTTTTGATATTGGAAATCTCTGGGAAACTAATTCTGAAAATGATGATGTTAATAATTGCCATAGTATCAGTACTATCCATGCTTCCTCCCATAATGATATAGAAAGCTCTAAGCTTGGGGATGAGGTGTTTGAAAATCCTTTTGCTACTGATCATTATATGTTTGATACATCTCCTTCTAGTAACAACAATGGTATGGTCACAGATGAACATACTGTGAAAGATAACTATTCTATTTCTTATGATGACACTATGCCTCCAATCTTTGATGATTACTATAGAGAATGCTATGATATAGGTTATAAATATCCTTATGAAACTTGTCATAGTTATGATTGGATTGCTAAAAACAATTCCCTTAGTATGCAACTTGTTTACCATGTTCAAATTCTCGATAATAATCTTGCTCCAATTACTATTAATGAGAAGAACTCTTCTTATGCCAAAATTAATCATACTTTTATGCATATGAACCATGATAAGAATGTTTTAAGTGATGGGTATATTGTGGATTTCATCAATGATGCTACTGAAAGTTATTATGAGAGAGGGAAACACGGTTATACGCATCTTAATAATATTAAGTTTCCCCTCTTTATGTTGAGAATCTTGAAGTTACTCGTGTTTTATCTTCCTATGCTTGTCACTTTGCTCCTCATGAATTTATTTGTGTACAAGATTCCTTTTTATAGGAAGTGGGTTAGGCTTAAATTTGTTTTGAATTTGCTTCTTGATGCTCTCCTTCGCTTCAACTCTTATTTCTTGCGAGTGCATCGTTAAAATTGCTGAGCCCATCTTAATGGCTATAAAGAAAGCATTTCTTGGGAGATAACCCATGTTTTTATTTTACTACAGTACTTTTGTTTTATATTTGAGTCTTGGAAGTTGTTACTACTGTAGCAACCTCTCCTTATATTATTTTATTGCACTTGTTGTGCCAAGTAAAGTCTTGGATAGTAAGGTTAATACTAGATTTGGATTCATGCGCGAAAGCAGATTTCTTGCTCGTCACGAATTTGGGTATGATTCTCTGTAGGTAACTCAGAAAAATCTGCCAATTTACGTGCATGATCCACGAGATATGTACGCAACTTTCATTCAATTTGAGCATTTTCATCTGAGCAAGTCTGGTGCCTCTTTAAAATTCGTCTTTACGGATCGTTCGTTTTGACAGATTCTGCCTTTTATTTCGCATTGCCTCTTTTGCTGTGTTGGATGGATTTCTTTGTTCCATTACCTTCCAGTAGCTTTGAGTAATGTCCAGAAGTGTTAAGAATGATTGTGTCACCTCTGAACATGTGAATTTTTGATTATGCACTAACCCTCTAATGAGTTTGTTTTGAGTTTGGTGTGAAGGAAGTTTTCAAGGGTCAAGAGAGGAGGATGATATACTATGATCAAGAAGAGTGAAAAGTCTAAGCTTGGGGATGCCCCGTGGTTCATCCCTGCATATTTCAAGAAGACTCAAGCATCTAAGCTTGGGGATACCCAAGGCATCCCCTTCTTCATCGACAAATTATCAGGTTTCTTCTCTTGAAACTATATTTTTATTCGGTCACATCTTATGTGCTTTACTTGGAGCGTCTGTGTGCTTTTATTTTCGTTTTGTTATTTTCATTCTCTGAATAAATACATGCTTGTGTGGGAGAGAGACATGCTCCGCTGGTTCATATGAACACATGTGTTCTTTGCTTTATCTTTAATGTTCATGGCGAAGGTTGAAACTGCTTCGTTCATTGTTATTTGATTGGAAACGGAAAATGCCGCATGTGGTAAATGGTATAATGTATTGAATAATTTTTTACTTGGAAATTGTTGAGCTCATATAGATCATGTTTAAGCTCTTGCATCATGTGCTTTGCACCTATTAATGAAGAACTACATAGAGCTTGTTAAAATTTGGTTTGCATGATTAGTTTCTCTAGAGTCTAGATATTTTCTGGTTAAGGTGTTTGAACAACAAGGAGACGATGTAAAGTCTTATAATGCTTGCAATATGTTCATATGTGAGTTTTGCTGCACCGTTTTATACTTGAGTTTGCTTCAAACAACCTTGCTAGCTGATGCGTGTAGTTGACACGTCCGTTGGGAACCCCAAGAGGAAGGTGTGATGCGCACAGTAGCAAGTTTTCCCTCAGAAAGAAACCAAGGTTTATCGAACCAGGAGGAGCCAAGAAGCACGTTGAAGGTTGATGGCGGAGGAGTGTAGTGCAGCGCAACACCAGGGATTGTGGCGCCAACATGGAACCTGCACAACACAATCACAGAACTTTGCCCCAACGTAACAGCGAGGTTGTCGATCTCACCGGCTTGCTGTAAACAAAGGATTAGATGTATAGTGTGGATGATGATGGTTGTTTGCGAAGAACAGTAAAGAACAATTGCAGCGGTTTGTATTTCGGATGTAAAGAATAGGACCGGGGTCCACAGTTCACTAGCGGTGTCTCTCCCATAAGATAGCGAGATGTTGGGTGAACAAATTACAGTTGGGCAATTGACAAATAAAGAAGGCATAACAATGCACATACATATATCATGATGAGTACTATGAGATTTAATCAGGGCATTACGACAAAGTACATAGACCGCTATCCAGCATGCATCTATGCCTAAAAAGTCCACCAAACAACAGACAATTGCATTAAGTATGGTGCGTAATGTAATCAACACAAATATCCTTAGACAAAGCATCGATGTTTTATCCCTAGTGGCAACAACACATCCACAACCTTAGAACTTTTTGTCACTGTCCCAGATTTAATGGAGGCATGAACCCACTATCGAGCATAAATACTCCCTCTTGGAGTCACAAGTATCAACTTGGCCAGAGCCTCTACTAGCAACGGAGAGCATGCAAGAACATAAATAACATATATGATAGCTTGATAATCAACTTGACATAGTATTCAATATTCATCGGATCCCAACAAACACAACATGAAGGATTACAAATAGATGATCTTGATCATGATAGGCAGCTCACAAGATCTAACATGATAGCACAATGGGGAGAAGACGACCATCTAGCTACTGCTATAGACCCATAGTCCAGGGGTGAACTACTCACACATCGATCCGGAGGCGATCATGGCGATGAAGAGACCTCCGAGATGATTCCCCTCTCCGGCAGGGTGCCGGAGGCGATCTCCTGAATCCCCCGAGATGGGATTGGCGGCGGCAGCGTCTCTGGAAGGTTTTCCGTATCGTGGCTCTCGATACTGGGGGTTTCGCGACGGAGGCTTTAAGTAGGCGGAAGGGCGGAGTCGGGAGAGTCACGGGGGCCCCACACGCTAGGGCCGCGCGGGCCCCCTCTAGGCCACGCCGCCCTAGTGTGGCGGCGCCCCGTGGCCCCACTTCGTCTCCCCTCCGGTCTTCGGAAGCTTCGTGGAAAAATAGGCCCCTGGGCGTTGATTTCGTCCAATTCCGAGAATATTTCCTTACTAGGATTTACGAAACCAAAAACAGCGAAAACAGCAAGCGGCTCTTCGGCATCTCGTCAATAGGTTAGTGCCGGAAAATGCATAATAATGACATATAATGTGTATAAAACATGTGAGTATCATCATAAAAGTAGCATGGAACATAAGAAATTATAGATACGTTTGAGACGTATCAAGCATCCCCAAGCTTAGTTCCTACTCGCCCTAGAGTAGGTAAACGATAACAAAGATAATTTCTGAAGTGACATGCTATCATAATCTTGATCATACTATTGTAAAGCATATGAGATGAATGCAGCGATTCGAAGCAATGATGAAGATAATGAGTAAACTAATGAATCATATAGCGAAGACTTTTCATGAATAATACATTCAAGACAAGCATCAATAAGACTTGCATAAGAGTTACTCATAAAGCAATAAATTCAAAGTAAAGGCATTGAAGCAACACAAAGGAAGATAAAGTTTCAGCGGTTGCTTTCAACTTCAACATGTATATCTCATGGATAATTGTCAACACAAAGCAATATAACAAGTGCAATAAGTAAACATGTAAGAATCAATGCACACAGTTGATACAAGTGTTTTCTTCTAAGATAGAAAGAATAGGCAAACTGACTCAACAATAAAGTAGAAGATAGGCCCTTCGCAGAGGGAAGCATTGATTACTATATTTGTGCTAGAGCTTTTCATTTTGAAAACAAGAAACAATTTTGTCAACGGTAGTAATAAAGCATATGTATCATGTAAATTATATCTTACAAGTTGCAAGCCTCATGCATAGTGTACTAACAGTGCCCGCACCTTGTCCTAATTAGCTCGGATTACCGGGATCATCGCAATACACATGTTTTAACCAAGTGTCACAAAGGGTACCTCCATGCCGCCTGTACAAAGGTCTAAGGAGAAAGCTCGCATTTTGGATTTCTCGCTTTTGATTATTCTCAACTTAGACATCCATACCGGGACAACATAGACAACAGATAATGGACTCCTCTTTAATGCATAAGCATGTAGCAACAATTAATGTTCTCATATGAGATTGAGGATATATGTCCAAAACTGAAACTTCCACCATGATTCATGGCTTTAGTTAGCGGCCCAATGTTCTTCTCTAACAATATGCATGCTCTAACCAATAAAGTGGTAAATCTCCCTTACTTCAGACAAGACGGACATGCATAGCAACTCACATGATATTGAACAAAGAGTAGTTGATGGCGTCCCCAGGAACATGGTTATCGCACAACAAGCAACTTAATAAGAGATAAAGTGCATAAGTACATATTCAATACCACAATAGTTTTTAAGCTATTTGTCCCATGAGCTATATATTGCAAAGGTAAAGAATGGAAATTTTAAAGGTAGCACTCAAGCAATTTACTTTGGAATGGCGGAGAAATACCATGTAGTAGGTAGGTATGGTGGACACAAATGGCATAGTGGTTGGCTCAAGGATTTTGGATGCATGAGAAGTTTTCCCTCTCGATACAAGGTTTAGGCTAGCAAGGTTATTTGAAACAAACACAAGGATGAACCGGTGCAGCAAAACTCACATAAAAGATATATTGTAAACATTATAAGACTCTACACCGTCTTCCTTGTTGTTCAAACTCAATACTAGAAATTATCTAGACTTTAGAGAGACCAAATATGCAAACCAAATTTTAGCAAGCTCTAGGTGTTTCTTCATTAATGGGTGCAAAGTATATGATGCAAGAGCTTAAACATGAGCACAACAATTGCCAAGTATCAAATTATTCAAGACATTTTAGAATTACTACATGTAGCATTTCCCGATTCCAACCATATAACAATTTAACGAAGAAGATTCAACCTTCGCCATGAATACTATGAGTAAAGCCTAAGGACATATTTGTCCATATGCAACAGCGGAGCGTGTCTCTCTCCCACACAATGAATGGTAGGATCCATTTTATTCAAACAAAAACAAAAATAAAAACAAACTGACGCTCCAAGCAAAGCACATAAGATGTGATGGAATAAAAATATAGTTTCAGGGGAGGAACCTGATAATGTTGTCGATGAAGAAGGGGATGCCTTGGGCATCCCCAAGCTTAGACGCTCGAGTCTTCTTAAAATATGCAGGGGTGAACCACCGGGGCATCCCCAAGCTTATAGCTTTCACTCTCCTTTATCATATTGTATCATCCTCCTCTCTTGATCCTTGAAAACTTCCTCCACACCAAACTCGAAACAACTCATTAGAGAGTTAGTGCATAATAAAAATTCACATGTTCAGAGGTGACATAATCATTCTTAACACTTCTGGACATTGCATAAAGCTACTGGAAATTAATGGAACAAAGAAATTCATCCACCATAGTAAAAGAGGCAATGCGAAATAAAAGGCAGAATCTGTCAAAACAGAACAGTCCGTAAAGACGGATTTTATTGAGGCACCAGACTTGCTCAAATGAAAATGCCCAAATTGAATGAAAGTTGCGTACATATCCGAGGATCACGCACGTAAATTGGCATATTTTTATGAGCTACCTACGGAGAGGCAGGTCTAAATTCGTGACAGCAAAGAAATGCATTCTTACGCGATAATCCAAATCTAGTATGAACCTTACTATCAATGACTTTAATTGGCACAACAATGCACAAAACTAAGATAAGGAGAGGTTGCTACAGTAGTAAACAACTTCCAAGACTCAAATATAAAATAAAAGTACTGTAGTAAAAACATGGGTTGTCTCCCATAAGCGCTTTTTTTAACGCCTTTCAGCTAGGCGCAGAAAGTGTATATCAAGTGTTATCAAGGGATGGAGCATTGACATTACCTTGGGCTTTACCCTTACCTTTCTTGTTCTTTTTCTTACTCTTTGATTTAGGGAATATATGTCTACCCCCCGGTGTAGAGGTGAATTTTAGGGTGCCTTCTCCCATATCTATGACTTGCTCCCAATAGTTTCGGTAGGGATCTTCAGAGTGAGATTTGTCCCGTTCTCGCACATTCAATAACAAGATAATCAATGGATATTGTTCTCCCAAGAACGGTTGTATGCACACCCGCAGCTATTCCTTTAGGAATTATAACAGAGTTATCAATAAGAGTTATTCCTTCTCCCCCTTCAACGAATCCCCAAAGTTTCAAAGATTCATGAATACTCTTAGGCATTAGGCAAAATTCAGTCATAATATCACAATTGGCATGAATAGTTTGGTCACCAATAACAATTTTAATGGTAGGATCCCATAATGAAGGTTCAGAGTTCACTAAAACTTGATCAAGACGGTTACGAACATATCCATAATTTTCATTCAAGCGAGATGCACTTGTCTCAAGAGTGTTTAATCTATTATAAATGCTAATAAGGGCTGAATCAAAGTTATTAGCTGAATCATGTGATGCAACCAACTTCTTTATGGCATTAAAAGCTTGATCCCCATTGCAATGAAGGAAATCTCCTCCCACTAGAGCATCCAAGGCATATCTATAGCGAATCATAAGACCAAAATAAAAATTACTAAGGAGCAAACTTAGAGTCATTTGAGGTTCGACTTTACGATAAGAAGTAAAAATTCTGGACCAAGCATCTTTAAAACTCTCCTCATCCCCTTGTTTAAAAGTGAAGACTAATTCCTCGGGTGAAGAAGTAACAGGTGCAGAACTAGACATGGTAACAAAAGTAAAATGCAAGTAACTAATTTTTGTGTGTTTTTGATATAGAGTGCAAGACAGTAAATAAAGTAAAGCTAGCAACTAATTTTTTGAGTTTTGATATAAGTGCAGCAAACAAAGTAGTAAATAAAATAAAGCAAGACAAAAACAAAGTAAAGAGATTGGATTGTGGAGACTCCCCTTGCATCATGTCTTGATCTCCCCGGCAACGGCGCCAGAAAAAGAGCTTGATACGCGTACAGCACGCGTCCGTTGGGAACCCCAAGAGGAAGGTGTGATGCGTACAGCGGCAAGTTTTCCCTCGGAAAGAAACCAAGGTTTATCGAACCAGGAGGAGCCAAGAAGCACGTTGAAGGTTGATGGCGGCGAGATGTAGTGCGGCGCAACACCGGGGATTCCGGCGCCAACGTGGAACGTGCACAACACAACCAAAGTACTTTGCCCCAACGAAACAGGTGAGGTTGTCAATCTCACCGAGCTTGCTGTAACAAAGAATTAGATGTATAGTGTGGATGATGATTGTTTGCGAGAAAACGATAGAACAAGTATTGCAGTAGATTGTATTCGATGTAAAAGAATGGACCGGGGTCCACAGTTCACTAGAGGTGTCTCTCCCATAAAATAAATAGCATGTTGGGTGAACAAATTACAGTCGGGCAATTGACAAATAGAGAGGGCATGACCATGCACATACATGATATGATGAGTATTGTGAGATTTAATTGGGCATTACGACAAAGTACATAGACCGCTATCCAGCATGCATCTATGCCTAAAAAGTCCACCTTCGGGTTATCATCCGAACCCCTTCCGGTATTAAGTTGCAAAACAACGGACAATTGCATTAAGTATGGTGCGTAATGTAATCAATAACTACATCCTCGGACATAGCATCAATGTTTTATCCCTAGTGGCAACAGCACATCCACAACCTTAGAACTTTCTGTCATCGTCCCGCATTTAATGGAGGCATGAACCCACTATCGAGCATAAATACTCCCTCTTGGAGTTAAGAGCAAAAACTTGGCCAGAGCCTCTACTAATAACGGAGAGCATGCAAGATCATAAACAACACATAGGTAATAGATTGATAATCAACATAACATAGTATTCTCTATCCATCGGATCCCGACAAACACAACATATAGAATTACAGATAGATGATCTTGATCATGTTAGGCAGCTCACAAGATCCGACAATGAAGCACATGAGGAGAAGACAACCATCTAGCTACTGCTATGGACCCATAGTCCAGGGGTGAACTACTCACTCATCACTCCGGAGGCGGCCATGGCGGTGAAGAGTCCTCCGGGAGATGATTCCCCTCTCCGGCAGGGTGCCGAAGGCGATCTCCTGAATCTTCCGAGATGGGATTGGCGGCGGCGGCGTCTCAGTAAGGTTTTCTGTATCGTGGCTCTCGGTACTGGGGGTTTCGCGACGAAGGCTTTAAGTAGGCGGAAGGGCAACGCGGGGGGCCACACGAGGGCCCCACACACCAGGACCGCGCGGCCGGGACCCGGGCCGCGCCGCCCGTTGTGGCGGTGCCTCGTGGCCCCACTTCCTTTCCCCTCGGTCTTCCGGAAGCTTCGTGCAAAAATAGGACCCCGGGCGTTGATTTCGTCCAATTCCGAGAATATTTCCTTTGTAGGATTTCTGAAACCAAAAACAGCAGAAAACAGACAATCGGCTCTTCGGCATCTCGTTAATAGGTTAGTGCCGGAAAATGCATAAATACGACATATAATGTGTATAAAACATGTAGATATCATCAATAATGTGGCATGGAACATAAGAAATTATCGATACGTCGGAGACGTATCAGCATGCTGGTAGTAATATTAGTATGAACGCTTTGAACACCATTGTTGATAATGATATAGAAAATTCTAATCTTGGGGAGGTCGGTTTTGATGAGAATGATCTCTTCAGCCCTCCGGGTATCGAGGAGAAAGTTTATGTTGATTATGATATGCCTCCCATTTATGATGATTATAATGATAGTGGTCTTTTGGTGCCGCCTACTATGGAGAGTAAATTTTATTATGATTATACTATGCCTCCTACACTTGATGAGAATAATAATGATAGCTACTTTGTTGAATTTGCTCCCACTACAACTAATAAAATTGATTATGCTTATGTTGGGAGTAGTAATAATTTTATGCATGAGACTCATGATAAGAATGCTTTATGTGATAGTTATATTGTTGAGTTTGCTCATGATGCTACTGAAAGTTATTATGAGAGAGGAAAATATGGTTGTAGAAGTTTTCATGTTACTAAAACACCTCTCTATATGCTGAAATTTTTGAAGTTACACTTGTTTTATCTTTCTATGCTTGTTGCATCATGCTTCATGAATTTGTTTATTTACAAGATTCCTATGCATAGGAAGCATGTTAGGCTTAAATTTGTTTTGAATTTTCTTTTTGATGCTCTCTTTTGCTTCAACTCTTATTTCTTGCGAGTGCATCATTAAAACTGCTGAGCCCATCTTAATGGCTATAAAGAAAGAACTTCTTGGGAGATAACCCATGTGTTTATTTTACTACAATACTTTTGTTTTATATTTGTGTCTTGGAAGTTTTTACTACTGTAGCAACCTCTCCTTATCTTTATTTTATTGCATTGTTGTGCCAAGTAAAGTCTTTGATAGTAAGGTTCATACTAGATTTGGATTACTGCGCAGAAACAGATTTGCTGTCACGAATCTGGGCCTAATTCTCTGTAGGTAACTCAGAAAATTATGCCAATTTACGTGAGTGATCCTCATATATGTACGCAACTTTCATTCAATTTGAGCATTTTCATTTGAGCAAGTCTGGTGCCTCTTTAAAATTCGTCTTTACGGACTGTTCTGTTTTGACAGATTCTGCCTTTTATTTCGCATTGCCTCTTTTGCTGTGTTGGATGGATTTCTTTGTTCCATTAACTTCCAGTAGCTTTGAGCAATGTCCATAAGTGTTAAGAATGATTGTGTCAGCTCTGAACATGTGAATTTTTAATTATGCACTAACCCTCTAATGAGTTTGTTTCGAGTTTGGTGTGGAGGAAGTTTTCAAGGGTCAAGAGAGGAGGATGATACAATATGATCAAGAAGAGTGAAGAGTCTAAGCTTGGGGATGCCCCCGTGGTTCATCCCTGCATATTTCAAGGAGACTCAAGCATCTAAGCTTGGGGATGCCCAAGGCATCCCCTTCATCGACAAATTATCATGTTTCTTCTCTTGAAACTATATTTTTATTCGGTCACATCTTATGTACTTTACTTGGAGCGTCTGTGTGCTTTTATTTTCGTTTTGTTATTTTCATTTTTTGAATAAATGCTCGTGTGGGAGAGAGACACGCTCCGCTGTTGCATATGAACACATGTGTTCTTCGCTTTATCTTTAATGTTCATGGCGAAGGTTGAAGCTGCTTCGTTAATTGTTATATGGTTGGAAACGGAAAATGCCGCATGTGGTAAATGGTTTAATGTCTTGAATAATGTGATACTCGGCAATTGTTGTGCTCATATAGATCTTGTTTAAGCTCTTGCATCATGTACCTTGTACTCAGTAATGAAGAATTACATAGATCTTGTTAAAATTTGGTTTGCATGATTGATCTCTAGAGTCTAGATATTTTCTGATTAAGGTGTTTGAACAACAAGGAAGACGATGTAAAGTCTTATAATGTTTGCAATATGTTCATATGTAAGTCTTGCTGCACCGTTTTATACTTGAGTTTGCTTCAAACAACCTTGCTAGCCTAGCTTTGTATTGAGAGGAATTCTTCTCGTGCATCCAAAATCCTTAAGCCAATAACCATGCCATTTGTGTCCACCATACCTACCTGCCACATGGTATTTCTCTGCCATTCCAAAGTAAATTACTTCATGTGCTACCTTTAAACAATTCAAAACTTTATTACTTCTTATTTGTGTCAATGTTTTATAGCTCATGAGGAAGTATGTGGTGTTTTATCTTTCAATCTTGTTGGGCAGCTTTCACCAATGGACTAGTGGCTTCATCCGCTTATCCAATAATTTTGCAAAAAGAGCTGGCGCGGGGTTCCTAGCCCCCAATTAATCAACCTTCATTAATAATTCTCTTCACATATTTTGCTCTGATTCATCAGTAAGCAACTTAATTTCGCAAATAGACACTCCTTCATGGTATGTGAATGTTGGAAGGCACCCGAGGATTCGGTTAGCCATGGCTTGTGTAAGCAAAAGGTTGGGAGGAGTGTCAACCATAAATAAAACTAAAATACATGTGTAAACAAAAGAGAAGAGGGATGATCTACCTTGCTGGTAGAGATAACGTCCTTCATGGGAGCCGCTCTTTGAAAGTCTGTTTTGCAAGGGGATTAGAGTGCCCACTACCATTCGTTGACAATAACAAACACCTCTCAAAACTTTACTTTTATGCTCTCTATATGATTTCAAAACTTAAAAAGCTCTAGCACATGATTTGATCCCTGCTTCCCTCTGCGAAGGGCCTATCTTTTACTTTATTGTTGAGTCAGTTTACCCATTCTTTATATCCTAGAAGCAAACACTTGTATCAACTGTGTGCATTGATTCTTACATGTTACCTATTGCATTTGTTATATTGCTTTATGTTGACAACTATCCATGAGATATACATGTTACAAGTTGAAAGCAATTGCTGAAACTTAATCATCCTTTGTGTTGCTTCAATGCCTTTTACTAAGAATCTATTGCTTTATGAGTAACTCTTATGCAAGTCTTATTGATGCTTGTCTTAAAAGTACTATTCATGAAAAGTCTTTGCTATATGATTCAATTGTTTAGTCATTATCTTTGCCATTGCTTCGAATTGCTGCATTCATTACATATGCTTTACAATAGTATTGATCAAGATTATGATAGCATGTCACTTCAGAAATTATCTTTGTTATCGTTTACCTACTCGAGGGCGAGTAGGAACTAAGCTTGGGGATGCTTGATACGTCTCAAACGTATCTATAAATTTCTTATGTTCCATGCTACTTTTATGATGATACTCACATGTTTTATACACATTATATGTCATTATTATGCGTTTTCCGGAACTAACCTATTGACGAGATGCCGAAAGGCCGGTTGCTGTTTTCTGCTATTTTTGGTTTCAGAAATCCTAGTAAGGAAATATTCTCGGAATTGGACGAAATCAACGCCCAAGATCTTAAAATCCCAGGAAGCTTCCAGAACACCCGAGAGACACCAGAGGAGGGCCCTGTGGGCCCCAGATGATAGGCTGGCGCGGCCAGGGGGTGGGCCGCGCCCCCCTACTGTGTCGTCGCCTCGTCAGCCTTCCGACTCCGCCTCTTCGCCTATTTAAAGGTCCCTGACCTAAAACCTCGATACGGAAAAGCCACTGTACGAGAAACCTTCCAGAGCCGCCGCCATCGCGAAGCCAAGATCTGGGGGACAGGAGTCTCTATTCCGGCACCCTGCCGGGACGGGGAAGTGCCCCCGGAAGGCATCTCCATCGACACCACCGCCATCTTCATCAACGTTGTTGTCTCCCATGAGGAGGGAGTAGTTCTCCATCGAGGCTCGGGGCTGTACCGGTAGCTATGTGGTTAATCTCTCTCCTATGTACTTCAATACAATGATCTCATGAGCTGCCTTACATGATTGAGATTCATATGAGTTTTGTATCACTATTCATCTATGTGTTACTCTAGTGATGTTATTAAAGTAGTCTATTCCTCCTCCACGGTGTAATGGTGACAGTGTGTGCATCGTGTAGTACTTGGCGTAGGTTATGATCATAATCTCTTGTAGGTTATGGAGTTAATTATTACTATGATAGTATTGATGTGATTTATTCCCCCTTCGTAGTGTGATGGTGACGAGTGTGCATGCTATGTTAGTACTCGGTTTAAATTGCAAAGATCTATTATGCTCTAAAGGTTACTTAAACATGAATGTCGAATGTTGTGGAGCTTGTTAACTCCGGCATTGAGGTGCTCTCGTAGCCCTACACAACGAATGGTGTTCATTATCAAACAAGAGTATATGTAGCACAAAGGAAGAGAACTTATTTATTTATGTGATCAATGTTGAGAGTGTCCACTAGTGAAAGTATGATCCCTAGGCCTTGTTTCCAAATACTGCAATCATCGCTTGTTTACTTGTTTTACTTGCATCTTTACTTCTGCAATATTACTACCATCAAGCGCACGCCAGCAAGCACTTTTCTGGAGCCGTTACTACTGCTCATATTCATTCATACCACTTGTATTTCACTATCTCTTCGTCGAACTAGTGCACCTATACATCTGACAAGTGTATTAGGTGTGTTGGGGACACAAGAGACTTCTTGCATTGTGATCGCAGGGTTGCTTGAGAGGGATATCTTTGACCTCTTCCTCCCTGAGTTCGATAAACCTTGGGTGATCCACTTAAGGGAAACTTGCTGCTGTTCTACAAACCTCTGCTCTTGGAGGCCCAACACTGTCTACAAGAATAGAAGCACCCGTAGACATCAGTCATCCAAAGTAGTCGGAGTATTATCGGCAATTGATGACGGAGGTGATTACTCACCAGGAAGGGATCCATTCACAACCGTCTCTTGTTCGGCCATTTCTTAGGTGGTAAAGCCCGAGCAAGAAAACCTTGCTCTGATACCAATTGAATGGATCGTAGCGAACAAGAGGGGGGGTGAATGGACCCTACGCTAAGTTTTAGCCCTTTTCAATTTTTAGTGCAACGGAAGTAAAGGTGATAGCTTTGATGCTCAAGATGATCCTAGTATGATCCTAGACAAGTGCAACAAGTAAAGGAACCAAGCAAGATAGTAAGAGTAAGGAGCAGGACAACCGGAGGACGCGGAGACGAGGCGAGGTTTGTTTCACGCAGTTTGTCCCACAAAAGGGAGTACGTCTGTGTTGAGGAGGTGCTAGCCTCACACAAGAGGCTAGGCGGCCACACCACGAAAGAAGGCCTCACCTTCTTCCTCGAGAGAGCTCCACAAAGGGGCCCCCCTTCCCCACTATGGCACCGGTCGAGGCGGTGGTTCCTTCACAAGGTTGGTGCGAGCTCCACAACACTAGGAGGCTCCCAACAACCTATGGGGCTAGCACAACACCAAGCTAGCCTCCATAGGTGCACTCCTTCCAAGATCCCACCATAGGAACCCTACCAACAAGATCCACTAAGGACTACCACGAATTGGTGAAATCTCTCTTGGTAGAACGATAGATCGGGGTCTCCTCCACCACTCCTCAAAGTATGAGCAAGATTGATTGGGTAGGTAGGGAGATCCACTCAGTTTGAGCTCAGCAACAATGGATGAGAGAGAGAGAGAGAGAGAGAGAGAACAGCTAAAAACAAGCTGGGGAAGAAGGGGCCTTTATATAGGTCTCCTCAAATCCAACCGTTATGTGCAGTTTTTGCCTAAGCGGTACTACCGCTCTGGATTCGAAATCCCATAGAACTTATCCACGTGGACACACAGCAGTACTACCGCTTGCAGTACCGCTTGAGGTACCGCAATGGCCTCCAGAGCTTACTGGATCCCAAGCGGTACCGAAGCGGTACCAGAGCGGTACTGCCGTAACTCATGTTACGGTACTTAAGCGGTACCGAGGCGGTACTACCTGATGTCTACGGGTGCTTCTATTCTTGTAGACAGTGTTGGGCCTCCAAGAGCAGAGGTTTGTAGAACAGCAGCAAGTTTCCCTTAAGTGGATTGCCCAAGGTTTATCGAACTCAGGGAGGAAGAGGTCAAAGATATCCCTCTCAAGCAACCACCGCAATCACGATACAAGAAGTCTCTTGTGTCCCCAACACACCTAATACACTTGTGAGATGTATAGGTGCACTATTTCGGCGAAGAGATAGTGAAATACAAGTAGTATGGATGTATATGAGTGGTAATAACAATCTGAATAAAATATGGCAGCGAGTAAACATGCACCAGAACAGTAAATAAACGGAGATTCGATGTTTGGAAACAAGGCCTAGGGATCATACTTTCACTAGTGGACACTCTCAACATTGATCACATAATAAAACCACTCTACACTCTTTTGTTGGATGATGAACACCACTAATTGCGTAGGGCTACGAGAGCACCTCAATGCCGGAGTTAACAAGCTCCACAACATTCAATGTTCATATTTAAATAACCTTAGAGTGCATGATAAACCAACGCAATCACACCGAGAACTAACATAGCATGCACACCGTCACCGACATACTATGAAAGGGGGAATAAATTGCATCAATACCATCATAGTAATAGTTAACTTCATAATCTACAAGAGATCACAATCATAAACTACGCCAAGTACTACACGATGCACACACTGTCACCATTACACCATGGAGGACGAGTAGAATACTTTAATAACATTACTAGAGTAGCACATAGATGATATTCAACTAGATCACAAAGAGAGAGATTAACCACATAGGTACAGCAGAGCCCTCAGCCCCGGGGGTGAATTACTCCCTCCTCATCATGGAGACAGCGATGGCGGTGGAGACGGCGGTGGAGATGACTCCGGAGGCAATTCCCCGTCCCGGCAGGGTGCCGGAATCGCAGACTTCGTCCCCCGAATTGGAGTTTCGCGATGGCGGCAGCTCGGAAGGTTTTCTCGGGTTTCGTCAATCGTGATAGGGTTTTCGCGACGGAGACCTTAAGTAGGCGGAAGGGCAGCCTCGGAGGGGGCCTGGTGGGCCCACACACTAGGGGGGCGCGCCCCACCCCTTGGCCGCGCCGCCCTGGCGTGTGGGCCCCCCTGGCTCCTCTCCGGTACTTCTTTGATGCTCTGGAACCTTCCGGGAAAAATAGGATGTTGGGCGTTGATGTAACACCCCAACTTTTGCAACCTTGATTAGTTGTCCTTATTTCAAAAATCAGGGGGAACAAAAACTTTTTCTATAGACTTATTAAGATGAATTGCCTTGATCTGTTTGTTATGATGAATTGCCTTGATCTGTTGGTAGAAGAATTGTCTTGTTATGTTTGTTGAGTTTTGTCTTGAGCTACTTCAAAGAACAACACCTCTGGTGGTTAAACAAGCAACTCACCTAATAAAACACATGTGTGACTTAGGAAAAGTTGTTTTCCTTTTTACCACATCAAACTCTCCTTCTGATGGCAACATGAGTGTGCCATCTTGATTTTCTCTTTGTAGTACAAGATAGCTCAATCATCCTTAATTCAAAACTTGGGATCGTCTACCCCCAGCTACATCCCTCTCTTATACCCACTCATCCTTGTTGGTTTTGAGGCCATGTCGACCATCTGTGTTGACAGGCTTAAAAATGTCCAGACTTTGGCAATTGATCTCTAAGCCCCCACAACTGTTATTGTTGACTTCAATGCATGGATCTCATCTATGCAACATCCTCTTCAACCTCCACGTCTTGCATGTCTCAGTCTATCCTTGCAGCACATATATCCAACTTGATCTTATGCCACCTCCAATGTTTAACTCTAGATCACTTCCTTCACTTTTATCTCTTGTTTCTATTCAAATTTAATCTTTACAAAACCAAGAGTGGGAATGATGGGTACATTATGTAGCCACCACCTACCCTTGAGAACACTCCTCTCTAAATGAGTTTCCTTTCTCAAAACCCTATTGTTTTTCTTCTCAAGTTTTGATCACAAAACTACTTCTAGTTTTATCAAATCTTTTCAAGATATTTCTTCAAAGAAAACAAGAACTGAAATGGGTTTTGTTTTTCATCCCATTTCTACCAAGTACTGGTTTCTAAAACTTTTCTTTCTATTTTGCTTTCCCTTTTCACAAAAAGGCTTGTTATGGTATCTATACCATTTCTTGTTTATTTTACCTTTGAGAAAAACTCTACCTTGCTTGAGAAAGTAAGTAGAACATTTTGAACTCCTATGTTCCAACTAGATCTCTCAACATTTTCAAATTCCATTCCACTTGAGTTCATTCTCAATTGTCCCTTGATAATTGAGGTGTTTCAAATACTTTTCAAATAAGTTCTTTTTCAAATGGCAACACTTGCACATCTTATGCACACCTCTGATCTATCACATTGTATTTTCCCCATCCTCCAATTCTTGATCAAATGGATGATCATTTGATGCTTCCAAATCACTCCCAATTGACCTCTTAGTTGAAGAGCAACTTATATTTCATCATACCCATCTCAATCCTCTATTCTTTTCCATTATCACATTGACCTCATGAATTGATGATTTATGTCATCATATTCATCATTGTGGGTATATGGTTACTTCTCTCACCATCTCTCTTAACCTTGCTCTATCATTGACTAACCCACCATCACCATCCTATCTACCTTGACATGCTCATGCATTGTTGCATGTGGTCAACCCCAATCTATTCAATTTTGAATTCAAATGAAAACTCTTATTCATCAACTTTACTTTGGGAACTATCTTCATCATGAGTGGTCTCAACCAAAGTGGTGGAGATTATTCTCATAGCACATATCACCCTCACCCTTCTTTTTTATCTATATGTATCTACTCCTATTTTATCATCATCAAAGTCACACATTGACATTATCTCCTCAACATCATGACTTGGCCTATACACATTGATGTTGTGCCTCTCTCTCACATTGCTCACTTGTTCTTGGCAAGAAAGGAGCCGGCCATGACTTGAAATTCGGCCAGCCCCTCCTCCTCTTTTTCTTCTCTTGCAAGCCTTGTCTCCCAACTACCTCAACAATTAAATGGGCAGCCACCCACCTTGGCCAATCAAAAAAGGAGGCAGCCACCCCTCTCCCTCTATAAAAACCCCTAGCCGGCCACCTCCTCCCCTTTGCTTCATTTCTTCTCTTCCTCCACTCCCTCACACTCTCCTCCTCCACTTCCCCACGAAATGCTGCTGCCCCTTGCTTGCATGGCCGGCCATGGCCATGGAAAGCCACCAAGATGAAGCTCCCCTCCTCCCTCAAGCTTCCCCTCACCATGAGAGACTCCCTCTCCATCTTCTCCCCACCCTAGATGGATTAATCTCCTCTTCTTCTTCCTCCATTGCTAAGATTGGATCTTGATGCAGGTGCATGTTGGTCCAAGCATGGAGAAGGTTGAGCAATCCTCAGATCTGAAGCTCTTGACCAAAGTTCGTCCAAAAACTTGCTGTAATTTTTGCTATCTTGCTGTTTCAGATTCTGGTACGATCTTGTAAAATCCACCGAATCTCGTGTGCAGATCCAAATCGAGTGATTCAAAGTTCCACAGTTAGATACGGAAAAGATCTACAACTTGGCGTTGGTCTCATCCTCAGATTAATTACGGATTGACCGTGGTAAATAAAGTTCTGTAAACATGCAGATTCACAGTTTATTAGATTTGCTCCGTTTTACAAAACCTTTTTGAACAAACTCAACTGTAGGTGAAAGCCCTCTTCAATACCTTCATTTTGGCGGTGGTTTCACTTCAATTTACCTCCTGAAACTGAAATGGTTCACAGATCAAGATCTGGACAGATCTGACTTTGTCGAATTAAACCAGGAGCTTGGGAACGAATTTTTGAATGAAACCAGTTGGGTGAGAACCAGCTTTTCAATGCCTTTCAGATGCAACTGACCTCATATTTTTATGATTGATGTACGATTTGTGGTGAATTAAACTTGTTCTGTGTGTTCTGCAGACATGACTGTTAGCTTTTAAATCACCAAAAATCCATTTTTGAACTTAATTGAGTGATTCCAATTCTGTAGGATTACTGAATGTTTTCTTAATCATCTCAAACAAGTTTCAAACCTTTATCTGCTCTGCAACTCCATAGTTAAAGCAAATGGTGAAAACATGCAGTAAACTTGTAAATCCATTTGTGAGAGTTTCAGAAATAATTTGAACCCAAATCCAACTGTGTGTGAATCTCTGCTTAAATATCTTTCAAATGCCAGTGGCCTCATATTTTTAGGATTTATCTACGATTTATGGCTTACAGATCTTGTTTTCTGTACAGTCAGATTCAAACAAATTCCTAAAATTGTAGGATTAATATTTTTGGGTGATTCCAATTGGGTTAGTCTTGTATTAGTACTGGACATCTAGGAAAAAATTTATTAGTCTCTGTTCATGCATATTTGTTACTGTTAGTAAGGTGTATGTGTGACATGCATTGTTGGACCAAAACTTGTTGGTTTATTTAAAACCCTTGACCAACTCTTTTTATTAGAAATGGGCAACCTTTGTTTTATGATTGAAAAACAAAACCTTTGCAACTTAAACAAGTTCTATTGTTTTGCTTGAGTTTTCAAATGGTGTGGTATCTTGCTTGCTTCCTATTCTTGTGTAGTGTTAAGTGAGCAAATTAAATTAGGAAAACTGATTTCTACTTTTCCAAAAATGTTTGAAAGTTTAATATGAATGTGTTTGTTTCCAAACTAATGCTCTTGTCCTCTTCATGATGTTATCTACCAGGGGATAATTGGTTTATACCATGGTGATAGCTGAGAAAGACAATTGCTAAGTTGTGATACTCTCATACCTTTACTAGGTAAATAACATGGGTTCTATTTAAGTTGTTTGTGGTATCTATAAGTCCTTTGTATGGTAGCTCTTTATTGAATGGTTAAATTATGGTTTTTGTATGTTTGTTTTGTTGGTGCAATGAGATTGATTGTGTTCTTTTATTTTATTTTCAGGCGATAGATGCGAACAATTCTGGAGAAGGAGAAGAAGTGGAATCGGACGAGGATTTTATTTATGTTGTTCGGATTCTTATATTGATGGAGTTGAAGAAGTCCAGGGACACATAAGCCAAGGCAAGCCATCTTTTGATCTCTGATTCGGTGTCTAGTTGGATGTCATTTGTTGATGTTCAAAGCACCTTGGTTCTATGTGTGTTGTTCTCCTTAATATTGTCATCTATATTTGGTTGCTAGTGGAGTACTCCCTAGTGGTGATACTCCACTATTGTCTTTGTGATTGTGGGATGCATGGTATCATGGCCGTGCTATTCCACTTGGTCATCTTGTATGCTCAACTTGAGCAACTTCCCTCTCAAGATAGTAACTTACACCACACTCACCACTTTTGTAGTTTAGAGGTATCAATGTCATGATCTTGGTGTATTCTCAAAATGAGAGAGGTATGCCTCTGTACCATATCGGAGAGTATGTTGGATAGTGATACTCCACTATCTAAGTTGTATATTTAGCACCACAAAATCTGAAAGTATAATCCTCCTTGTGTTGTCATAATACATGCTTACCTTAAGCAAGTATGATCCACTCCATTACCCCCTTTTTACACCATCTATGGCGTGATGACTCTCATCTCGGCCATAGTGCAACAGTAGTTCCACTCATGAAATTATAGGATGGGAACCCCTCAAGGCTTACCTTGTTGTAAATGTTTTATGTAAACCTTGGGTAAGTTAAATCTACCCGAGAGAAGGTTTTTGGAAGAGCAAAGGTTTGAACAAGGTTGTTCGGAGAAATATGGTGGTTTGTTGGTAAACAAAGGAAGTGTGGGTGAAATGTTTTTCAAAGGAGCACTGCGTATAAGTGTTCGCCGTCCCAACTTTTTATCGCGCAACCACACTACCCTGGTGTGGGACGGGGCTTAGCCCGTAGTTTGTTGAAGGCGGCAGGGAGCACCCTTCACAACTTTCTAGGGAGGGTCACGACGACCTCCGACGCCGGGTTGCGCTCCGGAGGAGGCAATACACTGTCTTAACCGATAGCCGGACGATTGCGAGGGTCTTTTGTCATGGCGCCGGAGATACGCTCAAAAGGAGGTATGCTGCCGGGGTGCCGGGAAGGGGTAAGCCCGCAGGGAAGGACTCGTGCCAGTGGAGATGGGCGAAAGGTTATGTCCGGGTATCCGTCGTGGCATATGTTGTTATGCGGGGATGATGCCCACACGATAGGTATCCGGATAGTTGTGGGGAAAGTGTGCAAACTCTGCAGAGTCAAATCTATTCGAATAGCCGCGTACGCGGTCATGGACAAGTTGAAATGGCCATACTTAACCGGGGCTTGAGTTTTGTTTTGATAAATGCTTTGCAAAGAAAGTGTTGTGTTGGATGTACCGGAAGGGTACGGAAAAAGGGTGTGTGTCGACCATATGGAGATGGTCGTGGAAAAATGAAGGCTAAGTGGGGAACTCTTTCCTAAATATTTCTTGAAGAGGAACTCTTCTTTAACAAAGATATAGAGATGTCATAAGTATCTTTTGAAGTATATTCTTCAATAAAGATATAGGTATGTCATAGGAATCCTCTAGCATTTCCATCAACTGAGATGGACTTATGCTATCTCATCTCCAATAAAAGTATAGATATGTCATAGAACTTCCTAAGCGTCCCCATCAAATGAGATGGCGGCATGCTATGTCCACAAGAGAAATTGACGCTCTTGTGCATGCTATATCCACGAGAGAAACTATGTCTCTTCCACATGCTATATCCACAAGAGAAACTATTTCTCTTTCTCATGCTATTTTCCACAAGAGAAATTAGCTCTTCCCTCTTGTCATCTTAGTTTAGCACTTGTTATCTTGCACTCTTGCAAAGTACCTTTCTTGATGGTTTGCGAGTACAATTCCAAATGTACTCACGGCTTTGTCCCTGGCTATTTACTTGGCCGGACTTGAAGGAACTCGACGGACGAAGA